>NW_027192198.1:415356-640709 GCF_041956535.1 Calcarisporiella thermophila
AGAGAGAGAGAGAGAGAGAGAGGCAAGATCGGCGTTATTCTCCTCTCAAACAGGCATGCAACATGAGGCACATAATCTCGCCTCGATCTCCTACTCTATTTGCGCATTCCGTGTTTTTTTTCAAGTTTTATTTCCCCATTAATAAATCCAATTGGAGAGTGAGAAGACAAATCGCCTTTTGAGCCGGCCCGCAGGATTGTCGCCTTCTTTTCGGGGGATTGTCGTGGAAATGAGGGGAGAACTCGGCGCGAGGGGGGAGAAATGCGTCGCATGGGGGCGGGCGATGACGTACGGCCCCGCAGGATGCTCTATTCCCGCTCTCCACCACTCTCTCCCAGCAGTAAAACATTTGCCGTACAAAATGATAAGAAACAGCTCGGTGGTTACACCAACGATAACTTAGGTGAATGCCTCTCAGCCAAAAAAAGTTTCTCTTTTTTTCCTTCTTTTTTTTTTCCAACCCTGTTCTCCACTGGAGATTTTCCTTGCCATCGAAAGCCCATACTGCTGCTCCCAGCCATTGTCTCCGGATCCGCCATGTCACAAACCCACCCCTCCGCCGCCGGCTTCCTCGCGCCCACCAAGCGCATCCTCGTCAACCCCGCCCTGGACCCCTTGGACGCTCTCGTCCCAGAATTGGACGCGGCAAGCACCACCGCGGAACAAGGTGATCCGGATATCGACGACATCGACGTCGAGGTGGACAGCGTCAAGCGCAAGCCCTCCGTCACCTTCGAGCCGCCCATTTCGGACAACCTCAATTACGCCCAGCGCCGCAGCTTTGACACTCTAGCTTTATCAACGGCGCTGCAGGACATCGGCGGAGAGCCGGTGCCGCCCTCTCCACAGCTGGACATCAATGCACAGCTGGTGCCGGACGAAATCTTAGTTGCATTGTTGGATAGAGACAAGGTAGGTTGGCTCGAGTGGGATGGGGGAGGGGGCTCGATGGGGCTTTTTTTTGGCCACTGTGCCCTGGCCCCTCTAATGCTTTTGCAGCTCCGCTGAACCCTTCTTGGCACGGTAGGAAATGCGAGATCTTGTCCGTTTAAATGGAGGCTACTTTGAGCAGATCCGGCATTCGCTCGCAGACGACTACGAGGACTTCCTCAATCTGCTCTACGTTCCGCGGGACGAGCTTCCCGACCGGATGTGGATGGAGCGTGTGCGGGAATACATGACCTCCACCCCTTGTTATTTCCAAAAGTTCAAGCTACTCGTCGGCTACGACGACGAAGATGAGGATGTGGACGACGACGACGACGACTTACAGAGTGAGGCAAGCTACGACGAGGTCAACCTCGCCGCCATCCGGGGGTACCCATTCAAGATGGCGCTTCTCGAGAAGAATTATCCTCAGTTTTTCGTGAACGCACGACGGAGCCTACGGGATATGCCGCATGCTACGACGCAGACGAAGGAGAGAGAGAGACAGGAGGAAGAGGAGGAAGAGGAGGAGGAAGAAGACTATGCAGAGCTGGAGGAAAGCGAGCGGTACAAGCAATTCTGCCGCATCCTCTTCACGCGTGTTGAAGAGTTGTCGGATGACGAATGGAAGCGCAGCCTGTACGAGTGCCTAGAAAATGCGCCCAACCTCCTCCTACAGTTGAAGGAGATTGTGTACTATGAGACTTCGGGCAACACGCCTGCTGAAGAGGTGCCCAAGTGCATTGAACGCTCAGTCCTGCTTTAGCCCCTCCTCCCCCCCCCCCTAATGGCATTAGATTGAATACTTTCGTGTTTCCTGCCTATTTTCTGTTTCTTTACATGTTTATACTTTACTTTTTTTTTCAACCAGACAATATATATTACTGTACTTTACTTCATTTCATCTGTGCTCTAGTTTGTTTTTGTTTTTTTTTGCCTCTTCTAAGGGAGGCGCAGGGCGCGTGCCTCTGCAGTCTCTCCTTCTCTCCATTTTCCAACTTTACAATGCTCTTCCTTTACACTGGTGTTTATTCTTTATTTTGAATTATAAAAAAAATAAAACAAAGACCATGCTTGCCGAATGGATGCTGTGCAGCAAAATAGAGAGATAGGAGCAATAGAGTGGAAAGGGAACACTAAAGGAAATCGCCACAGGACGACAGGAGAGCGGAGACGGCAAGGGGAGAGGTCGGGTATGTTGGCGAGTGGAGAGAAGAAAAAAGAGGCCTGTTGTAAAGTGGAAATAAATATAGACAAAGCATTGGGTGGGGTATGTGTATATTGCAAAGATCAGGAAAAAGTGGTGGGAGGGGGTGCATAGGGTGAAAGGGGAATATGACTTTGCACAAAATAGTGGGCGAGGAGAAGCCGGGATGGATTAAGAAATAAAATAGAGATAGAGTAGAGAGTGCCAAGTCGAGCTTCTACAAGACTAACCAACGGCCCTCTGACCCGGAAGAGGGGCTCGGTTGAGTGCTTTGGATTCGTCCAAGTGACTCGGTCAGCGAAAAAGGGGCTTGGGGGCTAGCCTTAGAGGTGATTGCCCCTTGGCTGACTTCCTTTATCTGCCCGTATTTCGCTCGGGGTCGGACTCGCCAAGCTCTTTTCCCTCCTCGTTTTCCTCCAGGCTATCGATGCTGATCTCCAAGGGGTCTGCGGATCTCCTCAGGGGAGATCGGTCGACCGCTCTAAATGGATCGGATGCGGCCAGCTGAGATGGTAACTGCAGAGGGCTGGGAGGCGGCGAAAACCGATTGGAATGCAGTCTCACACGATGCGCCTTGGGCGACATTCTGGGGGAGGCGGAGAGGAGTTTGGGGAGAAGGCCCGTGCCCAGGATCATCTTGGGGGAGCTGGGGGGGAGGTGGGAGGACCACCGAGGGGCAAGCGGGGTGGATTGCGAGCTATTCGGCGGGTGGATGTGAGAGACGCTAGCGGAGGTGGAGTTAGAGGGGCCTGTAGGGGCGAGATGGAGGTCGGGGTGGATGTGGTCCTCCCGGAGGTGCTCAGAAGACTCTACGAATAGGGAAGACCCAGCCGTTAGACACCATTGGGGTGAAGGAAGAAGAAAGAGACCATCACTCCGATGCAGGAGGGTGCTCACCTCGAGAGAACCCGGTCACTGGCCCAGGGTATGAGCTAAGGAAATGGAGGAAGTGGTCCTTGTTCCACCCTTCTAGCTCCCACACTCCCTTGTTGGTGCGCAGGGTTGCTTCGCACCGCTCCAAATGCCTGACGACGATTTCCGTGGAGCTGATGCGCAGCAGCGCGAGACAATGCGCATCGCCCTGCGTTTTGGATTTACGCAGCATCAACATCCAGTCCAAGTCGCTGAGTATGAGAAGCTGGATCCGCCGCCAAGGGCGCAGAAAGCCATTGCGCCGCACGTTAAAGCCCCACTTCGACGACTAGCAACCGAAAAGGAAACACAAAGAAAGGTCAGCTCTTTCCGTATCAACTGAAGACGGGAAAGGTGATTTTTTTTGGAGGGGGGGGGGGGTGAGGTTAAGCCAACTAGACATGGCTTAAATCCAATAGCAAAAGTTACCTTTATCTTCTTCACCCATCTTGACTTAGAGTCCTCGCGGTGGCAGGTGAGCGCGGCCGGCGAGAGCTCGAAGTTGGCGAGGCTATTGTTTCCATCCTGTGCCACCGCTTCGGGCTGAGCACCCGTAATAAGCTTGAAAAAGTGGGGGCTCTCGATAACGTCGTTGCCTAATGGACTGTCGGGCGCCATCCCCGCGTTGAGTGGGTCCTCCATGGCGGCGCCGCTATTCCGCCTGATTATAAAGTGCAGCTTGGTCCAGAAGAGGAGCACAGTGCACGAAAAGACGCAGAGGAGAATCACCGACGATCGCAGGCTGAACTGCGCGTAGATGTTCACCGAGGGGATGTAGATAACTTGAAAGCCATGAAAGCATCGAAAATGGGAGGTTAGATATCTAATAGGGCCAGGGTGGATGTCTCGTTTTCTTCGCTTCCCCCACTTACCGGAGATCATGGCCAGAACGGGGACCGAGACGGTGTACACCGAAAAGGAGATGAGCCTGCTTTCGTTGAAGGCGAAGTTGCGCACGTTGCGAGTCTTCCACGCGAAGATCAGGCAGCTGATGAGGAGCATGGCGTTGAAGCCGTACAGGAGCGTCAGCATGGTGATCTGGACGGTGTCGGAGGAGGAGACGCAAACCTCCTGGTAATCCTTGAAGCCATGAAAGAGGCGCGGCGTGGGGCTATCGATTCCAAACCAAATGCCATTCAGAATCTAAGATGAATCAGAGCGCACACAGGTCAAGTCAACCATCCATCCCCTCCCCGGGCCACATAATTCCTTTGTACTCACGATCTCCACGGCCAGGATGACGCCTCCCAGCGCTAAGAGGCGGCTATCCGGCACCGCCTTATTGACCACCATGGCCTTTTCTACAGAGAGCCAAATATTCCAGTCAAGATGCAATGGGGTGGGCCAATTTCCAGATTCCCGCTTACCAAAGATCTCGTAAATTCGGTACGTTTTGGCGAGCAGCATGCTGGATTCCGTTTGAAAGCAAGAGGCATGGTTTAGTCAACATTAGCGAAGTCCCGAGGAGGGGCCCAGTCCAGTCCCACCTACCCAAACACCAGTCCAAACGAGCAGCTGAGCACGATGGGGATTAGCCTACACTTGAACTCGGAAAGCCTCCCCAGATAGAGAAACACGTTCGTCAACGCGAGAAGCATGCCCGCCGCCATCAGGCACAAGAACAGGGGGCTCGCCGCCCGAACGACGGGGTGTGCACGATACTGCCAGATGATCACCAACGAGGTGGCCACCATGACCAGGAAGACCAGGGTGAGGGCGATGAAGAAGAGCCCGAGCGGGGAGCCGTACTCGATGACGATGGGCTGGGCCGGCTCCGAACAGTTGCCGTAGCGGTGGTTGGTGTACTCGATGGGGCATTGGCACTGGACGTCGGCGGGTTGGAAGGCTCCGTCCATTTCACACGCGCCGTGCGCACACCCCACATCGCACGGCGAGCGCCCAAAGAGCGGCCGTCCCTGCCAGGTGAATTCGGTTCGGAGGAGGCCCAGCACTTGGTCGGTGACGGCGGAGATCGGCGCCACAAATTTGTAGCTCTGCAGGATGCTCTGCGCGGTGGGGTCCGTGTACGTCCACCACAAGAAGCGGAGGGCCTTCCGCATCCTCTCGGGGTCGGGCCAGTTGCGGGTGTGCAGAATGAGGTACGCGTAGCCGCACATCGGGTAGGACTCCGGGCTGGGGCCGTCCACGATGGCGGTGGGAGGGAAGGAGGCGCTGAGCGCAAAATCCTTCATGGCGCTCTCGATGCTGGTCTTGTTGGGCCAGGTCATGAGGCCCTGGCGGTTGAGGACAATGGCGCGCTTCAGCCCGTTGGTCTGGACGTCGGCATCGTCCATGTACCCGATCGAATAGTTGAGGGCGTAGATAAACTTGCCGATGCCGCTGTTCAGCGCCGCCCGCAGGTCCTTTCGTGGCCAGTTCGGCAGCGTGCTCGCCCCGACCCTCTCGGCCCATGCGGGGCTGAAGGCGGAGAGGGCCGACGTGAACATGTAGGTCGTGCCGCTGCCGTCCTCGCGCACCACCAAGCGAATGGTTTCGTTGGGCAGGTGGACGCCGTGGTTGGTGCTCTGGATCAGGGGATCCGACCAGGTCATCACCGAGCCATTGAAGATCCCCACGATGGCCTCGCGAGAGAGGACGATGGGCGGGGCCTTCTTCAGCTCCGGAATGTTGTACGCAATCGAAATGGCGCCGGCCATCGTGGGCAGCATTCTCTAGGTTGCAAGACCATGTGTTATTAATTGTCTTTCTGTTTAGAAACGGTCATCAAAGCGAAAATTTCCGCGACAGAGTCTGAAGAGAGGGCATACCAAGTCATCCGAGTTTCGATAGTGGGTCGCGTTGAGGGGCGCCTCGCTCCCCGCGAAATCGACCGTGCCTGGCCCGGTGATCGCGTCGATGCCGGCCTGTGAGCCTATCGCCTCATAAGACACGACCACTTGCTCGTACGGACGCGCATTATAAGTGATGGTCCACGCCGAATAGACGCTAAAAGGGAAGCTCCCACCCGCGCCTTTAATGTGGGTGATGTTCGAGTTGTCGGGAGTTTCAGAAACGAGGTTATGTGGATTGCGAGCTTCAAGACGGGTGAGAGGGAGGAAAGATGGGGGGCGGGGTTAGCGCGAAATTCGGGTTTAGGGTCATCCAATCTCACACTCACATTCAGGCAACGCAGAGCAAAGTGGGTTCGATATGAGCCAAACGACAATGACAATAGTTAAATAGCGCCAAACATGAAGAGACCTGTGCGTCTGGCGCCTCGGCATGCGTGGAATTAGTAGCAATGGGGCATGGAGCGCTCAAAAGTTCATGAAATCCCGCGCACTTCGGGTCAGCGTTGCTTTGTACGCCAAGTCAAAGAGAAGCGCCGTAGGAAGCCGGTTTGCTTTTATTCGGGTAGTTGGATTGAAATGTAGAAGGGGGAGGACGTATAGGTATGGGGGAGCGGGGAGACGGAGAACCCAACGGCTGGGGAGCAGTGGTAGTAGAGAAGAGGAGGGCGGCGGGGGGGAGGGGGGGAGAGGGTGAGGAGAGCCGAACGCTATGATGTAAAAAAGATCATTTATTGAAAACACAAAGTGGCGGTGTGGCGGTTCCATTCCAACAACTACTCTAGATTTGCGAGGGCACGCGGGGGCTAGCCTCCATCTAACGGCTGAATTTTTTAAGGTTCCAGCAGAGGGGGCGGCCGCCTGCCATCGCAAGACATAAGGAATTTCTGCAAAAAGCAGGGGCGAGATTCGTGCCCGCGAGAGGCCAGATGATTGGACTCGGCCAAACCTCTTAGGGAACTTTATGGCAGAAACTCCCCTCCTCCGCTCTAAAGCAAGATACCTCCTAGGCTTGCTTTATATGGGACGTCTGGTTCCTAGCCGCAAATGTTAATCTTGCCATCGGGAGCCGAGGAGGGCGATATCCTGCCGATATACTCAGCGCTCCGCGGATGGGTCCCCCACAGGTCTACGTCATAGGTGCGTAGCAGCATTCCCGGTTGCTTCCCCCGTGTCCATGCGGCTTGCCTCTACACAAGGGGCGGGAAAATGTAGGCGTTATCTGAATAAACAAGCCGGAGATTGGATTCATCACCTGCAAGGCATCGGCGCCCTTGGCCATACCGGACGTAGTTGTCATCCATCTCTGCACTGTGAGGAACGCTGCGGCAGGCGGGTCCACTGTACGCATCAAGCTCGTCTTGGTAACTTAGACCCGGAAGTTTGGGATTGGTACAAGAGGCAACCTTCCATTCTGCTAGCTTTCGATCTCCACATTTTTGGAAGAAAACTAGCAAGAAAGAGCAGGCGAAACCCAATTCATGGACGCTGCGTGTGGGATAGCGAGTTGACCCGGCAACCATTTTCAGGAGAAGGGCTCAATTAGAAGGGAAGTTCGATCCCGTCCATAGGAGCTCCAGAATGCTCGAGGGTGATTATTTTGGGGTGGATAATCCTTCAGTTAGAAAGGCATACATATAGGCGGTAATGCCAAATATGGCCAAGATAGCTTTGTGATGAAGAGCGCATAATAAAAACATAGAATGCTCCATCCCAAATCAACCCGGTCTCGCTCGCTTTTGCAATCGACTCTGAATAGTGGGCGATAGCGCTCTATTCGAATCTGTAACAGGGGCCAAAATGTACCAATGTGGTGCAGGGGGAGACGAGGGAAGGCATCACATGGGATAGATCGTGTTTTCTTATTCACACTTTACTATCTGGATCTTGGATTCCAGGCGGGAGTTAATTTCCACTGCGAGCGTCGCCAACTAAGAACGCCCGGTGGAAGCCGACTGGGCCTCCAGGGGGGGAGGGGGTGGGAGAGAAACATGGTTGGTTGGCAGGAAGAATGCAGGGGGATGTACAGTGTAAATTAGAAGCGAGCACAAGTGTTGCCAAAGCTTCTTATCTATTTCCACGATGAGCATCGAGCTTCTTAGTTCTCTCCGGAGTTCCAATGCAGCCCCCTCCCCCCTCCCCCTCTCGATGGAATGTGGTGTGATGCTAAAGGCCCAGAAATCTCGTTTCTCAGGCTTCGGGCCAATCTCGACCCTTTATTTGTGGCTTACTGCTGACATCACACGGCCCGCTTTCATCGAGCTTTAGTGCAAGGGTTTATTGTTTATTATCGCTCTCGACCTCGTGGAGAAAAAACGTTCAGACCGGTCGAGGCTGCCTTCGTACTTGTGCTGCTTTTATCTACATTGCGATCTCTATAATCCTATCCCAAATGGCACCGAGAAATCCGGACGAGACCACCACGCTCTTGCAAACGATCCGAGAATCGATCCAGCAGCTTCATGAAAAGGTTGACAAGCTCGAGAAGCGGATCGAGTCTGGCGAGAAGAGTCCTTCGCCCAAGGCTGAGGAGCGATCGCTCCGAATGGTGTTGATGGGTCCTCCCGGCTCTGGTGCGTGTCATTATTTTGTGGACAAGATGGACAAGGATGCGGCATGCTAACCTGCGTTCTCCTTCCCCCCCCCCCTCTTCCATTCCTGTAGGCAAGGGCACTCAGGCACCCAAAATTAAGGAGAAATTCTGCGTTTGCCATTTGGCGACGGGAGACATGCTTCGCGCGCAGATTGCACAGCAGACGAAGCTCGGGCTGGAGGCAAAGAAGGTCATGGACGCGGGCGGCCTCGTGAGCGACGAAATCATGGTCGGCATGATCAAGGACAACTTGGAAAACAACAAAGAATGCAAGAATGGGTGAGTAAGCGGCGCTCCTGTCAGCCTGACGAGCATTGCTTTTGATTTTCTCCCCTCCCCCTCTCTCCTCTCTATGGCATCGCTCACCTGGCTTCTTGATGTGAATTCCAGCTTTATTCTTGACGGTTTCCCGCGCACCGTCGTCCAGGCCGAGAAGTTGGACCAGATGCTGGAGTCGAAGAAGCAGAATCTCGACTGCGTGGTTGAGATGCAAATCGACGACAACCTGCTCGTGTCGCGCATCACCGGCCGCCTTATCCATCCTGCGTCGGGACGCAGCTACCACAAGGAGTTCAAGTAGGTGTCCTTTGAGCCCGATTGCGTGGCGAGGGTGGCGCACGCTCGAGTACTAACCTCTCTTTCTCTCTCCGCTTGCCCTCTAGCCCTCCCAAGGTGCCCATGACGGACGACGTCACCGGCGAGCCGCTCATCCAGCGCTCGGACGACAACGAGCAGACGCTCAAGAAGCGCCTGGACGCATACCACAAGCAGACGGCGCCCGTGGTGGAGTACTACCGCAAGAAGGGGCTGTGGTCCGGCGTTGACGCCGCACAGTCCCCGCAGGTGGTGTGGAGCAGCCTGCTGGCCATCTTCGAGAACAAGTAAACGCGTGGCTTCTTACGGAAAGGATCCATTGTAGATTATTACGCCTTTTTTTCCGGTTCCTTGTTTCCTCCCCTCCTCCCCCTCTCCCCTCCTCCTCCCAAGCCTCCTCCTTCTTCCTCTTGATGGGCCTTGTTTTCCTTTTTTTTCTTCCTCCTCCTCTTCTTGGGAGCGAGTGGAAATAATAACACTGGTTTTGACACAACGCCTTTGGTGACGGAGCAATTGGAAGCGGTGTCGCACTTCACCTTCACCCTGCACCCAATGGCTGCATGGCAAATGATTTGGGGTGGGACAGGTGCAACGCGAGAGGACAAACGAAATTCGCGGACGGGCCGGCTTGGGCTTCCATTCCAGATACCTCCCGTTTCAGTTCGGTAACCAAACCAGCTCCGCGGCCCTCCTCCAGCCGCTGCTACCATGCCCCGCTTCTAGATCGAGTGTGTCTGCTGACCATCGCATTCCCCTGCATCGCCTCCCCACGCCATTTGCTGTCGGCTCCTCGCATTGCCTTCATCGTCCGCGCCGACGGCGGCCTGCATCCCCCCTCCCCCCCCCCCCGTTAGATCCACTGCAATCTGATTCATCTAGCATCTCTGCACCTCCACCTTGTCTTCATAGCTTATTTCATACGCTTACTCTAGTTTAATATTGTGTTTCTACCGGATCTTTGACCGGCTAATTGGGATCCCCGCGGCCATCGAACCACAATGGGCCAGTGTTGTTCCGAAGAAGATATTGATTTCTCAGAAGAAGGTCAGTCTTTTCCCCCTCTTCGCCCATGAGCGGCGGTTTCTCGATGGCTCATACTGATGGGCATCTGCCTGTTGCCTTGCAGTCGAGCTCAATCACTTCCACCTTCTGAGGAGTGTTGGGAAAGGATCATTCGGCAAAGTCCGGGTCGTCCAGCATAAGCAGACCAAGAACCTCTACGCTCTGAAATACATCAATAAGATCGCATGTATAAAGATGAGAGCGGCAGAAAACATTCTGTCGGAACGACGGCTATTGGAATGTAGGCATCCTGCTTTTGCTATGTGACGAGTGGATGCATCTGACATCTCTTTTCCAATGGGGGCCGAAATTGGGCTCTGTAGGTATAGATTTTCCCCTCATCGTCAATCTGCATTACGCATTTCAAGACGACGAAAATCTCTTTATGGTGTTAGACCTGATGCTGGGAGGAGACCTGCGATTCCATGTAAGTGGCTTTCAATGGATCCACCGTGTCCCTCCGGGTTTTTCTCACGACTTGCCCCTCTCCCCCCCCCCCTCACTCTCTTTCCCGCCTCCCTCTCCATTTAGCTTAATCGTCAAGGAAGCTTACGAGAAGAGGTGGTCCGCTTTTATGCAGCCGAGATCTCACTCAGCCTCGACTACCTTCACAGTAAGCAGATAGTGCACCGCGATCTGAAGCCGGATAACATCCTCCTGGACCAAAAGGGGCATGCCCACTTGACCGATTTCAATATAGCAACCCATTACTCGAAAAGTGTCCCACTCACCTCACTGGCAGGCTCGGTAGCCTACATGGGTAAGCTCGCTACCCTTCTCACTGCCCATGGACTCTTTACTAATGGAAAAATGGGTTGATGTATGTATACCCTTTAGCTCCAGAAATCCTTCTGAGAAAAGGCTACTTTTACACGGTAGACTGGTGGTCATTAGGGATTGTATTATACGAGCTGCTGTTTGGAAGAGTAAGGGAGCCGAGGCCAAGGCTTTTGTTTTTTTTTTCCCTCTTCTTCCTTCCAAAACTAACTCGACCTTTCACATCATGGGGTTTCTAGCGGCCATTCAAAGGGAAAACCACTCATGCTCTCAAAATGTCCATTCTCACCGAGCCTCTGAAATTCCCGGACAATGCCGAAACAATGGTGTCGCCCGAGTGCATCGACTTTATCCGGCGACTCTGCGAGCGCGATATCACCCAACGAATGGGGTGCGGGCCCGATAGGATGGAAGAACTGAAGCGCCATAAATGGTTCGAGGGGGTGGAATGGGCTAAGCTAGAGAAGAAGGAAATCCTGCCGCCGTTTGAACCCGACGTAAATATGACTTTTCTTCCTGTGCTTTTTGTATTGATTATGCGTTGCGCATCGGGATGCTAACATTGACACTTTTCGCCTTCTTTCCCTCCCCCCCCCCCCCTTCCTAGTCTAAACGTGCCAACTTTGATGCCACGCACGAACTGGAAGAGCTTCTCCTGGAGGAGAATCCCCTCCGGGTGAGAAAGCGTGTGGTGCAGCACGACCCTAACAGCAGCCGTCCAAGACTGTTTGGCTCCAGCTACGACCAGGAGTATGCAAAAGAGCTGCAGATGTTCGAAGAGCGCTTCATGGTCTACGACGCGAGTCGCGTGGATGAGGCCGAGCGGAAGCGCAAGCGGAGCTATGCTGCGCTCTACTCGCAGAAGGAGCTGGTGACGGATGTCGTGGAGATGAAGGAGTCGGCCCAGTGGTTCCCGCCGGCCAACGCACTAGTGCCAGTGCCGCCCAAGACGAATGAGGCCGCTCCGGACGAGCCAGTGGGCATGATCGCCGTGGACGCGCGGCTTCACCCGAAGCAAAGAGACGGGTCGATGAGCGCCAATCGCGGCCGCAAATTGGAAGAGCTGCACAACGCGCCCGACCACGGGCCCTTCTTCTCCTTCGACGACGACGACGAGGATGGCGCCGAGGAGGACCCCCCCAGGTTCATTTCCAGCATCCACGACGACGGCGTGGAGCGGAGCGTGTATGCCATCCCCTATACCCCCAACCCAAATCACTCCGCCCCCGCCTCCACCACCGCCGTTCAGGACTTCCCGCACAGCGCCCTAACGCGGCTGAATACCCAGCAGCCCTCGCCGACGAAGCCGGCCAATCGGCCGAACGGCCGACGGAACTCCCCCGCTCACTATGGCGAGGATGAACAGCCCCTCATCCAGAAAGTGGCGTCCACCCCCGGACTGAGGACGACGACGCACTCGGCCGGATAATCTCTCTAATTTAGTATTTAATGACATATCTCCGCTATATCTCCTCATTTTTTCTTTTTCTATTCATCTCACCCCCTCACTCTTACTCCCTCTCCCTTTCTATACAAATAAGTATATGATATATAGATTTATATATATACACATATGGCCTTCTCCCCCCCCCACCCTTGTTCTTTGTCCCAGCGCTGTATTTGTTTTATCTTCTGTTTGTCCCTCACACTGTACTGGAATTCACACATTAAACGCATTGTCCGCTCTCGAGGTCAAATCCAGAGGTTCTGCGCGACCTTCACCCTGAGGGGTGGTTCAAACCGGCCATCCAATAGGCGCGCAGCAGGACATGACCTCCCTGCTGTGCTCTTGGGCGCCTTTCTTTTTCCAATGGCTTCTTTCTCTAAGGTTCTTTTCCAAGTCCTCCAAAAACTGGCCCACCGCGCTTTCATGCTGCAGCTGCATTGGCCGGAATTGGAATGATGCTTCTGGCAGAAATCTTGGCCTCTCTCTGCACATGTGAACCAGCTCATGGACAGGGTCGACGACACTCTTGGCTGAATGAAATCCACCGGGCAGTTGCCAACCAAGAGCCAAAAGCCAAAGGGGGGGGGGATCACTGATTTAGATTGTGAACAGCTCCAGTCCTATTTTGGGCAAATGACCCTCCAAGTTGCACTCCCCCTCATAAATGTCTTACCGGTCCATGAATTTGTTACCTCGCTTCTGTTCTACAGGAGTATGACATAATCGAAAAAGAAGCTGCTTTAGAGAAAGGTCTCTGCTCCCTTCACGTCCACTGTTGGACCGATAACCGAGAGTTTAATTGCAGCTTAATCGATTTGGCGTTGGGAACACTATTCCTTCTGAATTCCAAGTCATCCCACCCCCCCCCCCCTCGGCCCTCCAGAGCCGCTTATCGGCATCTCTCGTCGCGAAAGGTTTACCGCGCTTGCTCTCCATTGGCACCCTTTCTGAGCGGCTCGTATGGATGCCATTGATCATTTTTCCGGATTTCCCCCACAAACATGTGGTGGGACAATGAGTCGCATGCACCTTCTGCATCATTTCGTTTGTGTATCGACCACCAATCCCTTGGAGATAGGCGTGCTTGTGGACGCGCTAGCACGCCAGGAGGAGCCGGGAGAGGCGGGGCGTTTCCTTTTGGTTTCCTCCTCCTCCCCTCTACCGTCGTTTCGGGGAAAAGCTGGGATCTCGTCTCCAAGGGACGTTCGTGGCTGCAGCATCCCCAAACGATAGCGGGCTGGAAAATGCCTGGAGGCGATCCATTGGAGTACACCATCCCTGTGCCGAATTCTGTGCTATTTTTTCATATTCTGCTTGGACAGAGCCAAGTTTAAGTGCGCATAAGTTTTAATCTAATTTAATACCATTAAGTTTGGATTCCAGGATGATCCTGCGGGAGCCCGTCATACCGCCACATCGCCTTGAGATCACCTCGCTCAGGCCTTGCTCCTCTCCCCTTCCTCGCATGAGACCGGTGGGAAGGGTGAGGGGGGAGGTGTCTAGCACCAAACCCGTTCGATTCAAGTCATATGCCTCCTCCCCCCCCCTCTTCCCTGCTCTAGTTAGACAAAGCGTATGTCCATGGAAACCGAGCTTACCTTTTTCGGGTGATTCCGATTCGATTCATCGATGGCCCATGGTGGTCACACAGGCTCTCCCCCACAAAAATGCAAAACCAAAATGATCCTTTGACGCGTCAGATTCCTTATCGCCAAACAATATTTATGTAACACCTTATTAGTCAATCCAAATCTGTACTCTGAGATAAAAGGATGATAATGGAAAAGTTAAACTTATTTGTGGCTCTCGTATATATTTGACAGCGATGATTCGCACTTTTTTTTTCGTTTTATTTCATTGTTGTTTAGTTCTCCCTCCTTAAAGAGAGCCCTCCTTTCTCTTTCCCTCCACTGTCCCCCCCCCCCCCGCTTTCTTGCCCTAAGCTCAGCTGTGTTTTTTTCTTACTGAGGTCCCACCCCTTCGCCTTTGCACACCATGTCCACCACGCCATCTCCTGGCAACAAGACCCATCCCTACATCAGTGCGTCCTCCCGCTTGACGACTCAGACCCTTCATACCGCCGCCAGCGAAGCCGCCAATTCTGGGCACAATACCGCCCTCAGCGCCGCCTGCTTTGCTTCTGGCCCAGGGAGTGGGCTGCAGGGCCCCACCTGGACCACACCTCCGCAAAAGATATCCGCCATATGGACAAGGCGCCGGGGGAGCAACCATTAGATGGAAGGGGGTCATGAGTAGGAGTAAAGAAGATAGTGAAGGAGGAAAAATATAATGCAAGGAAGAAAAGCATGGTTGATGCAACCGTCTCTCCAAAACGCACCCCCTCTGCTTTGTCGCCATTTTTGTTGAATACCGGTCTGAACCGTTGACTATTCTCACCCTTAGTTGTTGGCCGTGGGCAGCGACACATGCCCCCCCCCCCCTCTCGTAGGATTCGCCAAATCCCCCTTTCAGTTGTACATTCTTCTTATAACTTGGCTTAGGTGTTCCCCCCCTCCCCTTCCTCTCCCATTCATGCTTTTGTCTCTATTTCAATGCATTAATAGAAATAGTGCTGGTTCTTTCCCCTCCCGTTTTTCGTTACTAAAAGGAAATCGTTATCAGAAGTCAGGGTCATCTGATCACTCCCCCTGAGCTTCCCTCTCTTCAGAGGACAAGCGCCTGTGTCTTGAACTCAATTCAGGTGAGTTGTACTTGGGGAAGATTACACGGCGCACAGAAAGGGAGCTTTATTTAGCATTCAGCTTCGATATCCATATTCGTTGCGGCCACAACACGGCCAAGCGGTTAGAGTTGGTTTAGAGTCAAGGAACAAAAGGGTGCAAAAAATAGGAACCGTGGCGGATGGCTAGAGAAATAGATAGATAGATAGATATATACAGACAGAAAGAGGCATGAAAAAAAAAAGTCAAGTCGTGGCTTAGCCTACTGAAGTATAGTATAGGAAGGAAACCATCAGTCCTAAGAGGGAGACAAAAGGAGAAAAGAAAAATACGATTGAGCTTACAAATACAGAAGGGGATGAAAGAGTGTTTTAAAGAGAACCAGAAACAAGAGTCCGCAAACAAGTAGAGAGTAAAATAAAGCGAGGAATATGAGAGAGGGGGGGGGGGGGTGAGAGTGGGGATGCGAGAGAAAGCATATTTAACTTTCGAACGCGTTTTGGGTTTATTTTTAATTAATCCAGGAAGCGTCCCGTTAGGATAGCGTTCCGCATGGGGGAGGCCGGGCGGCATGGTATCTCCTCCTTAATTGGCTTGGTCCTGGAGTCCTTGGAGGATGGGTAGACGTGCGTAGTTGGGTGGGGAGCCATGACAGAAAGTGTGGGTAGAGTCTTTGATCTTTGATGACGCGATATGGATGCAGAGGTATCTGATGGGGTCACAGAGCAATGCATGTTAGAGCAAAATGCAAGGTTGTGAAAGGCATGCACACTTACTGTTAGTTGGGTGTATAGAGGTCATGATGGTAAACGGATCCTGTGCCTTCGCGGGATGGGTTAATTCTTCGTGCGAGAAAGAGAAAAACAACTACCTACCATGAGCGTGGCCGGCGGAGTGACGGAAAATGTTCCAGATGAGCGCCGCCGCGAAAACGAATTGGGGGGCGAGTTGTTTCCTAACGATGGCTGGGTGAAGAAGGGGTAGCTCATGGATGTAGCCGATGTGGGGGTGGGGGGCATGCCGGTGGGGGTGGTGGGAGAACAATTGTCATTGAGCCAGGTGAGGGTGAAGGGGGTGCGCGCGCTGCCCTGGGGGATGGGAATGGATAGAGGCCGAGGGCCGCGATTCTTATCCATCGTGTACTTAGGCGGCGAGGGCGGGGGCTTGAGTTACTGAGCTAGGCCTGCGTGGGATGGAGGGAGGGGGCGAAGGCGGTGGGGGGGAAGCGGACGAGCCAAGCGGTCCAGGAGGAGAAGAGAGGAGAGGAGAGCAAGAGCAGGAGCAAATCAATGTTCCCATGACCTCCTCGCTTTATCTGCCCAGTCAGAGGCAGGGTGGAACAGGGGGAAATTTGAGTTTCCACAGATCCTCTTTCGCGACAAAGTTTCACTTCCCGCTGTGGCAGTCCGCAAAATCAGGTCAGCGAGAATTGCAGGGGAGGCCGCCGCGTTAGGAAACCCGGCTCAGAATCACTCGACTTAACAGGCTATATTCCATTCAACATGCAAGCGTATGCACCACCTCCTCCTCCTCTGTCCGTCTGGGAAATGGCGCGAAGAACACGAGCAATGAGCGCCCGCTCGGCCCAACCTCTCGGCCCGCATCCCACCCTCCTGAATTGCCCTCTTTTGCGTCGCGCCTCTGACCTCCCCCTCCTGGCCCCCTCCTGACGCCGCTTCGACCCTGCCTCTCCCCCTGTTTCTGTTTCTACCCCAGCGGCCCTCCACACCCGGTCACGGCGTGGCCCTGGCATCCAAGGGGTTTCCTGCCACCCGAAGCTGATGGCTGAACTGAGTATGATGTCGCGCTCACGTGCCTCCAGAGTTTCCGGTTGAAGCCGCGACATGCTGAAGTCCAGTCGACCTGAGATGAGGGTTTGGCATGGATGCCTTTTGAGTTTGCATAGACTCCTCTCCCGCAGAAGGTGGGCCGTGCTTGAGGAAGAGGCTGGCAGAGGGTCAGCCTAGTTGGCCGGAACCTGAAATGAAGCCGGAATTTCTCACGTTTTGGAGCGTGTCATTTTCCCAAGAGGTTTATCTGTCCTTGGGCTGCAGTGTCCCGTAACACCGTGCTTTGGCTCAGGGCGTGCTAGCCCAGAGCTTTTTTCCCCGTTTGGAGAGCTTAGAACCCTCCCCTGGACAGACAAACCAGAAGCCAAAATGTTTATTAGCGAGAGTGGGGGCTTTTTAACATACGCTAGAGCACTGGAAATGGGCCCATTCTTCAAGCCCACAGCCGACACTTTGATTAATAGGGTCGGACGTTATATACCATTGTATATTGATGCGGCCGCGGTCTTAGTAGCACAGCGTGTCGGTGGGTCACAGGCATTGACCTTCTCGTAAAAACAAAGCATTCTCTACAAGTCTATCTATTGATCACCGAGTCTAGTAGTAGGACTCTTGCGGCAGGACTTCCAAGTTCGTCCAAGGCGGAAAACCGGTTTTGCTTTTCCACCCGCTCCAGTTTGAACCGTACCTGCTCCGCTGGCGTAGGACTGGAAGGCGGTGTTCGGAGAGACATGGTGTACACGGGCCCTGTGATACCGCGTGTTAAGTGAGCCTTTCTAGTGCTCTAAAATGACCTCGCTTACCAGTTCCCTCTCTCTCGGCCTCCACCTCCACCCACCACGACGCCCAGTATCTGATGATGGCATCAGGTTGAATGGAAGATTCGGTCACTATTTGCCGGACAAAACTGGTGTCGCTGGCTCCGGCTGCGATCTTGGCCCAGAACGAGGAGGAGGAGAGGATGGGGAGGTTGGGATAGGGCACCTGGTGGGGCTCGACAAAGACCAACTCACAGCCATGTCTAGATCAGAGGTAAGCAATGGATTAGCCGGGTAACGAAGACCGCCATAATGAAAATGGCCAATATCTACGGATGGTGGCGGCCCATAAACTTCACTGAATCAATGATGGTGGCCACCAGTCTAGCAATGGCATCCGCACTATAGAAAGACAAAAAAGTTCGTGTAAGCATTTGCAAGTAGCGGGTGATCTTTGCTCCACTCGATACTACTTCATTGAAACTCCATGATCCGCTTCTACAGAACCCAGCAAACCGCAAATAACCACCAATGAGGGAGCCCGCGTTAGCAATGAAGAGGAAAGCAGAGGTGCCTCCGAGGAGAAACATGGCGAAAGATGGATGGACGAAAACAAGGCGGCAAGATGGGTAGAATTAGGAACATATCTACCATAACAAATAGTGCCATTCGTGTGAATGTAATCAAAGCTACTCCAGAAAAAATCCCAAAAATGCAGAGTACCTCATATCTGCATTCGCGAGCCAATGCCACACGTTTGCCTCGCCTTCCTCGCTAGCCTCCTCCTCTAGCCATTCTACAATAGCTCTCTCGGCGCGTTCTTTTCCATGCCAGATCATGAGACAGCGCCCGCCATTCTCGGGAGAAACGCGATGAAGATGGGCACGAACGTACCGAAATATTGCACTAGAATAAAAGACCCATGAGACAAGCATCTAGGAGCTATTTCCATCGCCAGATACTACTTGCCTGCCTCGAAGGTCCCCGCCAAGGAGCCCTATTGACGAATGGGAGTGTGTGGGCACGGTAGAATTAGCGAAGAAGTGGTGATGTAAAAACGACGGCTCAGAGGATTGATCCATGGAGGTGCACAGTTGACTCTTTTTATTCTACCCCATTCGATCTCGTTTATTTTGCGGATTTCAAGCGAAAAAAACGAAAAATCAAAAATAATCCCATCCAAATTTCATAATATCATATCATACATACTAGAATATTAAATTTTTTGAAGCGCGTTTTTCTATTTTTTTTTCTTTTGTTGGGTGTCAGAGGGTATAAAGACAGATAGTTTGATTGCATTTCTTAGGAGATCCAACGCATTCTCGTTCAAAGCACACGCGGCCATGTCATTACGACGGAAGCACATCAATTTTGAGCAGACATTTGCAGAGTTCCGCAAGGATCTTGAGATGATGTACCAATTCTCAACTCGAGCCCAGATCTCCGGCATCGATATGTTACAGTGAGCCCGTCTCTCTCTCTCTCTCCCTCGATGTTCTGGCAAACATGACCACGCTCATTTTTTATATTTGGCAATCTAGAATGGTATATGAGATGTGCAATGCTTACCCCAACCCTAACACAGCTAGGCTCTTCAATGCAATTGCCGATTTCTTACTTGAGGTGACTACGAATGCGCGAGAGGTAAGCCCCCATTTCTAGGAGGATGGGCCAAAGAGGAAACTCATGGATTGGCTCTAGACAATTCTAAGTCATGGAGATCTTGTCTCTGCGTACACAAAAGAGTGGAATCGCTTTTCACTGGCTTCTGACTACGCTAATCGTCCCTGCGACTATCTCAATCGCTTGCTTTTGAGAAAGCGTGAGTCTAACGGGGGGCATATGGATCAGATCTTAGCATCCGACCTAAAGTATCGTAAGCAGACCGTTCAGTCGGTGAGTTGCTCGATATTTGCCCTCGTGAACGTAAGGTGGCCCCATATCTGAGCCCTCTTTTCCATTAGCTGGCCTGCACAATATGGAAAGAGAACGTCATCCTGGAGATAAAACGGAAACACTACAACCGCCTCATGTATCAAGTGTTCGAACAGATACACCGTGATCGCAACGGCGAATACATCGATTATACCACCGTCCAAGAGGCCATCCAGTCATTAGGTTGGATACTCTCCCCTCCCCCCTCCCCCCTCCCCCCCACCTGTGTCTGGTCAATGAAGATTAATGTATTCTTTTTTTTTGCATCAAAGCCGATATCGGATTCCAGACCGAGCAGTCTCTGGAGTTGTACGTTGAGGAGTTCGAAACCCCATACATCCTCCACACAACACAGTATTATGAGCGAGAGGCGGCGCTGGCCATTTCGACGATGAATATCTCGGAGTTTATGGCAAAGGTGAGTGATCATGCATGGGCCTGGGTTTCGAGTGGGTTACTCAGACTGCTTCTTCTCTTCTACAGGCTCTGCATCGGCTTCAACAGGAATACGTGAGAAACGACCGCTACTGTCATCCTTCTTCACACGAAAAGGTAACCCATCGTGACGACTTGGAATATATCCCCTTTTATAGCGGGATTCACCTATCTCGAAGCCCGCAATTCTGTCCCTTGTGTTCTGTTACCAATATACTATTGTGATGAATGATACTACGTTTATCAGACCTAGGCACTCACCTAGCCCAATTGTATTTTTTGTAGGTGATACGAGAATGTGAAAAGCAGTGGATATCTACCTACGCCGAGCGAATACAGAATGAGTTCGAAGCGATGATCAGCGAAGAAAAGTTTGAGGGTAGGTTTTGATATTTGGAGAAGTCAGGCGACATTGCTAAGGCGCCCTCCCTCCCCCCTGCTTGCGTAGACTGCTCCATGGCGTATAGCCTGCTCTCGCGAATTGAAAATGGCCTTGATCCCCTCCTCAGAATCTACGAGAATCACATCACCAAACTTGGCAAACAGATGATTTCGCAAATGGGCACCGAGGTTGCCAAAAACCCACGGGAATACGTCGAGTCCCTCCTGGACCTGCACGCAAAATTCATGGAGGTGTGTGTCTCCACCTTCAAAGGCGATGCTGCATTTATTGCGGCCGTCGATAAGGCATTCAGGACCGCCGTGAATGACACGGTCACCAATCCCTCCGCGCTTGCCCCCGAGGTGTTGGCGAGATATTGTGACTCGTTATTGAAGAAGAGCATGAAATCGCCAGGCGCTGCGAACCATCCGGCCGTCTTGGACAGTGATCCCGAGGAGAAGCTGGCAAAAATGGTAAGGCTTGGGTTCATGTGGGAAACGCGAGCTCAATTCACTCTTCTCGCCACCGCTGGTATAGATCACTCTGTTTAAATATGTCGACGATAAAGACGTCTTCCAAAAATTCTACTCGCGCATGCTGGCCAAACGCCTCATCCTCGGACTCTCCTACTCGGACGAAATGGAGGCGAACATGATCTCCAAGCTGAAGGTGAGTCGACAATGCTTGGTCTGGTGGGGAAGTAACCCTATATTACACAAAGCTGATTCACGCGGTGTTTGAACAGACCACGTGTGGGGTAGAGTACACTAGCAAGTTGCAGCGCATGTTTACCGATATGACGGTTAGCTCTGATTTGGTCACTAATTTCAGAGATTATTTGGAGAGGAGTGGCGTTGCTCTTGCTGTCGAATTCAATATCGTCGTGTTGACGGCAGGCTCCTGGCCCCTCAGCTCTATTCCGTCCGAATTCCAGCTTCCACAGGAGGTAGATACAATTATGCTCCCCCCCCCCCCAAAAAAAAAGAAAACGAGATGGCCTTCTCTAATCCTGGACTATTCCACCTTTACAGCTGGAGCAAAGTATGTCAGAGTTTGCCAAATTCTACGGCTCACTCCACAACGGGAGAAGATTGACATGGCTGTGGCACTTATCGAAAGCCGAGATCAAAACGAATTATCTCGACAAACGATACGAGCTCTCGGTGCCTTTGTACCAGATGGGGGTATTGTTATTATTTAACCAGGCCGACTCGCTCACCGTGCAGAACATCAAAGAGGTGACGCGTTTGGGGGAGGTGGAGCTCACTCGTGCATTGATGGTATGGAGAGTAGAAAATAGGAACAAATCTCGCTTTGATCATGGGACTGATGCTTTGATTTTTTGTATGCTTCATTTCCAGTCACTGATCGAGCTTCGACTTCTGAATGCTTCTGAGAAGAAACTGAATGATGCCACGGAGATTTCGGTTAATCTCCAGTTCTCGAGCAAACGCACTAAGATCAAGGTGACCACTCCTCTGCAAGTGGAAACGCCGCAAGAAACCGACGCAACCCACAAGGCGGTTGATGAGGACAGGAGGCTCTATCTTCAGGCGGCCATTGTGCGAGTGATGAAGTCGCGCCGGTCGCTCACCCATGCCCAGCTGGTGCAGGAGGTGATTGACCAGGCCAAGGCGAGATTCGTCCCGTCGGTCGGGATGATCAAAAAATGTATTGAGCAACTCTTGGAGAAGCAGTATTTGGAGCGTAGCCGAGAAGGTCGAGACAAATATATCTACGCAGCATGAAAGTGGCGGGAGGGGAGGAAACTAGAAGGAAAGATAGGATATGTGAATCAAATCACCCTTCCATTTTATTTTTCGGATGGACATGGGTGGTGTCCTACACCATGATGATTGTATATAGTACATTATTGTTGTTATCCAACTAATAAAGGGGGAGGTGGGGGGAAGACGGGAGAGAGACCCTGTTTAGCCACAGCTTTAGTTTGTCTATGACCTCAGACAAGTTTTGCTCCGTTTCTTTGGACCACTTTCTCGAAATACTTTGTCTTCAGCACGCCATCTTGCCCCTCCGTTAAAATGACGCCGTTTGCGGAGCGGAAGAATTCAATTCCATCTAGACGTTATGGATGACCTAGTAAGCGATATCTACAGAGCTAGACGAAAAATGCCCAAAGATACGAACCCGCCATCGCCTTTTTCGCGTCGATGTAGATAAAGACTTCCGCACTTTTTCGCATCCCTATCGCCGTAGTGAGTCAGAATCCACCATCAAGTAGGAGGCAGCAGCTAACCTACCACTGATGACGCCATCTTCGCCGGCGAGCCCAGGTGCAAAGTGGATATGATTGCGGTTCATTTTTAACAGACCTTTTTTCGCTATCATAATCAATATGGTCAGCTGGGAAGAGGACGCGGGTGGAGACACCAAATTGAATCACCTATGCTCTCCCAATTCCGCAAATAGGTGCCATGCACCACAACTGGGATATCGTCAGGTGAATTGATCTTGGTGAGCTCCAGGTCCTCAACCTGCTCAGCAACCAAAAAATAATTAGGCCTCCTCACCAATTGTATACTGAATGCAAGGTTAAGCTTACTATTAAACTATGCCCTTGATTTGCGCGTATATACCATTCTCCATTCTCTTCCGCAAGCAGAAATCGCTTCTTGTCATTATTATCCACTACTTCTTGTATTTTGGCCAGCGTGTAGCGCTTGAACCGGGGATGCTGCAGCTATCCCGAAAAAAAAAGGTCACCGTGTCAGGAACAAGTGGAAACTAGCATGCATGTGCTAGACAGAGGACAAAAAAAAATGACGTACCAGATCTTTCACTGCAACAAACCCATCATTTCGCATCAAGATCCCTTCTCTCTCAGCACCGTGGCGTAGAACGTAAGAGAGGGATTTGGACAACTTGATGTCGTGTGTCATTGAGCAAAGAGAATTACAAAGTCTCTGTGACTGACTAATTTTTAGTAGTCAAGCGTTCAATTTATCAATAAGTCTTCCTCCCCAAAATGAATATAGAATGGAAATAGAGAGTATTCTCGTACTCATACATGATATAAGTGAATCAGCAAAAAAAGGGGGGAAAGAAAGGAATGCTCACAAGGAATAAAAGAGAAAACCATTCTATCTTCATCCGCTTTCAAAAACGCGCTGCCATAGACCATTCAATAATCATTAAGAAAAAAAAACCTCTCATTACATATTCACCGCGGTCCGAGTTTGCTTCCTTAAATGCGGGATAAACTCTGCACCATTCGCCATCATTCCGGGTTTCAGGTTCAGTGCGAGATTGCTCTTACCCCCCCAGGCATTTCCAACGTGCTTGTGGACATCAAATTTTTCTTTCCGCAGGAGAACATGAATAACAATGAATGCATATGAATTGTAATAATACAATACCTTGATCGTCAGTTGGATTCTGGAGCTGATTCAAAGCATCTGCCCAAGCTATGTTAAAAGAATGCACAAATCAGAACTTTGCGAACAAGTGCCTGCTTAAAAAGAATTCAACACTTACTTTTCACAAGGAAAGAGGTCACCTCATTAGCATTAAAACCATTCACCGATACATGCGGATCTTCAAGTGGGGGAAATTGGTCGGAGGTGGGGACAAAAGGTGGGCGGCTAGCATCCTTCCCGTTGCGACCTTTGCGGAAAAATAATACATCAATGGAAATTAGGTCGTCCAACAGAATTCGACATTAACTATGGCGATCATCGCGGCACGCAATTATAAATGCGGCGGTCTACTTACTGATTGAACCGGTGCGCTGCTTGGCCCCTATCCCCCGCCGTTCGTCCTGCTTAAACCTAATCAAAGATGGATAAACTGCACACGTAAATTTGGGCCTCGAGGAAAACACTCACTGCCTCTCCTCCTCGCGAGCCGGGCCAGCCATGTTTCGTGAACAAGTGGACGCGCTATGGAATTAATCGATGGGAAAGAGATTGGGCAACTCTAGTAATGGTTGAAGAAAAGAATTCCCAAAGAAAGTATCTAGTCCCCCATCCAGGCCTTGGATTTTATTCGACGTCACATTCTGCCCGATACCTTGCTTTGGCCTGCAAGCAATATAACTATATCATCGGATATAGTTGGCCCATGGCTGAAGGGCTTATAGTTTGGAAGGACATTGAATTTAGCTCTGTAGGATCTCTGTCAATGCCGCTCTGATGTTCTCCAAGGTTCTACCTAGAAAACCTCCTTCATTTTTGTGTGTCCCCTTTGATGAATAAGAATGGATAATATCGGCCTAACATGCCCCCAATTTTTTACGATTTTTTAATCATACGTTTTTTTTGTTTTCATTTTTTTTCCCTCATAAATCGTACGAAAAAAAAAGGACTTGTCAAAAAATTATAAAAAATCCAAAGCAGAACAAACATCTGCCAGAAATAATAACACATATGGCTGCCCCAATCACTCATCCCGCCATCAAAGACGGTTGGTTCAAGGAAGTGTCCACTCTGTGGCCCGGTCAAGGTACTCGCCTCCTACCGAGACGATTTTTTGTTCTTTGAAAGGCATACTCACTCCATGTGACGGTCTGGTTTGTCCCATTGTAGCAATGACCCTCCAGGTGAAGGAGGTCCTGCACCACGAGAAGTCCCTCTACCAGGATGTACTCGTCTTTGAGTCTGAGAACTATGGCCATGTCCTTGTGCTGGACGGCGTAATCCAGTGCACTGAGCGAGATGAATTCTCGTAAGTGGCCCCGCTCTACTGCCTACTTTTATGCAAACGGTTAACCCCCCTCCGCCCCCTATCTCTGCCTCGGCTAATAGTTATCAGGAAATGATTACCCATCTGGCCATGAACAGTCATCCTAACCCGAAGAAGGTACAGTTGAGTGTATGCGTGGCTTGTTACCATGTTCAATTCTCATTCTCGCCGTCTACGTTGCACAGGTATTGGTCATTGGCGGTGGTGATGGTGGTGTGCTCCGTGAGGTTGTGAAGCACGAGTGCGTGGAGGAGGTTGTTCTCTGCGAAATCGATGAGGTAGGAGAATGCCGTTTCTCTTCTTTTTTTTTTCACTTTTACCTACCAATTTTGTGTGCAGGCTGTTATCCGTGTCTCCAAGAAATACCTCCCGCACATGGCGGTGGGCTTCCAGCATCCCAAGGTCAAAATCCACGTGGGTGATGGCTTTGCCTACCTTAGGGATATGGTCGACACTTTTGATGTGATCATCACGGACTCGTCTGATCCCGTCGGCCCCGCTGAGTCGCTCTTCTCTGCTGAATTTTTCCAATTAATCAAAAACTCGTTGCGGGAAGGTGGAATCGTAAGCACTCAAGGTATATTCGATTCTGCAGAAGATGTCCGATGTGCATCCTTTCGTTTACTGAAGATCCCTTGCCTTGATCTCTTCCAGGTGAATGCATGTGGCTCCACGGCTCCCTTATCAAGGAGGTGCTCGGCCACTTCAAGCGTCTCTTCCCCTCTGCCGCTTATGCCTACACTACCATTCCTACCTATCCCTCGGGCCAGATTGGATTCATGATCGCTTCGAAGGAGGACGGCAAGAACTTCCAAATCCCAGTGCGCCGATGGACCCCCGAACAGGAAGCGAAGTTGTGCAAGTACTACAATGCCGAGATTCATCATGCTGCCTTTGTTTTACCGCAGTTCCTGAAGATGCAGCTGGAGGACAACTGAAGGAGTAGGCCATTGACAGGTTAAAATGCTCTATCTATCTATTTCGGGTTCAACCTATACCTTCCTACTTCTTTTGGGTTTCTTCTAACTTTATACATATATACACACATACATATTTCTCTCTTCAAAAAGGATAAAGAAAAGAATGAAAGAAAATATTGAGCTATTCAGGACATTTCCCCCTCTTCTTTTGAAGGTTGCAATGGTTTAAATAGAATTAATGTTATTTTAATATTTAAAAGGGATTTATTAAAAAGCAAAACACTGGTTCCATAGGATAAAAACATAAATCCTCACTGACGTCTAACCGTGCTCTCACACGAAAAAAAAAAAAAAAAATAGCAAAAGACAAAGAAGATACAAAAGCCATTTCACTCATCCTTTTCGTCCTCATCGTCCTTCTCTGTTGATTTTGTTGTCAGCTTCACTGGCGCCTTTTTCAAGTTCGTCAGAAACTCACTCGGGAAAATCCCATTTCCGCTAACAGCAGTTGACTTAGGGGACTCTGGTTGAGACGGCTGCTCTGCTTCCTCACCATTCCCCTCGTTTGCAGGTTTTTCCTCTGACGGCTCTGCATCGCCATGTTCGTTAGAGGTGCTGTTCTCCTCTGTGGGCTCCTGTGCACCTTCATGCTGCTCCTCTGTCTGTTGCTGTTGTTGGTCATAGCCATGGAAGTAGTTTGGGTCGTAATAATAACCCTGGCTATCGTAATAATATCCACTCTGAGGGTCATAGTAGTAACCCTGTTGTGCATAAGGGTCCTGCCCTTGTGCCTGGCTCGGGTCGTATCCAGCATACTCTGCGTAGTATTCGGAGGAATAGTGGTCACCCTCGCGCGCACGTTTATTTGGCGCCCCTTGCTCATCACCTACATAACCCGCTAGCGCAAGCTGTTGATCAGACTGTCTAGCCATCTCCTCAACTTTACGTTTGAGCTCTTCTTTCTGGTTTTTGTAAGGGTCCTCTGTGGCCCAGCGCACATTCAGAATCTAAATAGAATACGTGGCCCTCAGCAAACCGCATTTTCTGCTCCATTTCGGCAACCCTTTAACTTACCTCATTCTTGTCCAAGCTTTGGCCTGACATGGCTTCCTTCGCAAATTCGGCTTGCAATCTACTAGCATAGGTGACGAAGGCCACGGGTTTTGTTTTCAACAGCTTCACTGTATAAACACCCCCAGATTGGGTGATTAGTGGATGCTGGCGTATAGGTACAGAGCCAAATTCTCACCTGTCTCGATATCTCCCCATTCCTGAAAATGCCTTACCACCACCTCCTCGGTATTGTGATAGGTGCCAACTCCGCCGACATAGAGTGTTCGATTGTCACGCTGGAATGAACCAACACCACCCATATCATCACGATTTTGTCTGTTAAAAATTAACGATAAGCAAAAATTCAACTTAATCACGATGGAATGGCACATACGCGAATCTTTCCCGCCCAAAGCAATCCCGTGTGATCTCCATTACTTCATCTGCTTTCGGTGTTCTGTGCCAATAGCGGCAATCAAACTGATAAAGGAGAACAGATCTCATAGTTAAACACCGGAAACATATTGGAAGTTAACGCCCATATTTACCCCATTGGGGCAGCAACCCCTTGCGAAATAGAGGCAAAAGCATGAGCCTGGATCCTTCGATCCTTTCGTTTCGCCAGCATCTGTTGCAACTTTACAGCGTGTCTTTGCCTTTTCTCTATGTATATCAATGCATCGTGTGAGATTAACAGCGGGATCTAGGAATTGATTCGAGCTAATCGATGAATTCTACCTCGTGTATCTGTGTGTGTCACCCCCAGACCACCGATTGTAATAAATGTTGTAATAAGCCCCCTCGGGTGCAGCAGCTACTGTTCGTACCTGCTCAGTCACCTGTTTCCTTGCCCGTTTCATTATTAGTTTTTAAGGGTGAAATAGAAGGTAGATCGGCTTCGAGAAGATGCTTGATGGCACTATTTGAGAGAATACAAATTGTATTTTCAAGATTTATGACTTGAGCAGTCATTAATTTCAGATCTTTCAGAGTGTCCATTGGAGTATCTTTGTGATTCAGAGAGAGGTTAAAAAAATAGACCTTCATTGAAGCCAAAATCGGGCCGCCAAGGATATATATACCACCAATTCACACTTACAAAATATATTCGAACAAGAAGTGCTTATGATTTTCTACTTTTTTCGAAAAAAATCGCACAATTTGAAATATTGCACCTGCTACATTAACCGGTTGTGACTTGATTTTTAGGGTGCCGAGCGGTATTGCGGCAAAATTCGGTCAAGTATCCAAAATCCGAGTGAATTTTTTTAATTTTTCCTCGCCAAGCACCCGAGCCAAGCTCCAATTTGAGGATATATATACTTGTGAAAGCGCATTAATTCAAAAGATTTTCATTCCACTCATATACTACAACTTCATTACCTAAAGTATTAACTTAACAATGGCTTTTCGCTCCTCTTCTCTTCGTCTCTTTATGAGCCCTCTCTCATACAACCAGATTAGTTCGGCCCGTGCGGCACTACGGTCTCAAAATCCCAGCATTTTGTATCTGCGTAGTAGTTTAGCAACATCTCACAAATCTGGACCGTCGCTTCAGAGCCGTTTATTCAACTCATCATCCTCCTTCTCTGCTCTCCCGGTTCCTAAATCCGCCACAATATCTTCGCTCTGCCGCAATCAAATCCGCACGTTCCACCGCGATGCACGAGAATATTACAAGGACGAATGGGACAAGGCCTGGCATCACTGGCATAAGAGATACAGCAAGCAATTTGGAAAAGATTCTGCGAAATGGGAGTCCGCAGACATGCCTCCCTATCCTCCACACTACCTTTACTATCGCGGATGGCGTCCATTTTACGGCTATCACCGGTGGGGCTACTACTGCCATCCCCGCCACAGAATCGCCAAGCTTCTGCTATTTGTTGGAGTCCCCATCGCCTATTTTGCTAGCGGTTCTAGTGCAGCAATGACTGTAGCCGCCGGAGGAGTAGCTTTGGCATTGATTCCTTCGCTATTTTCAGCCGCCAGCTTCGTGGTATTCACAGCGTTTGGTATCATGTTTGTTACTGCTGTGGGGGGAGGATTCGTATTCGGCGTCCCGATGATGGAAATGAAATATCGATTGGAGGAACTAATCGATGACGGCTTTGATTCAGAGAAATGGACCATCCACAAGTCGGCGAAAGACTTGCCAAATGAAATGGAGCGATGGAGAGTGAAGTGGTTCGACAGACACGAGAGCAAATGGGAGAGTTTAATCACCAGCGGTGAAGTCGAAATGAAAGGAGAGAAAAAGCAGGTGCGATTTTCCTGCGATAGAAAGGGTGACAATATAATGCAAGAAAAATATCTCCGAGTGGCTGCAGCAGTAGAGGAGGAGTTGGCGAAGCGTGAGGCATTGGGGGATATGTATCCCGACAAGGTCTACCTCAGAAGCAACGATGCGTGGATGTTCCACACAGTTTTTCCAATAAAACGATCGCTAGCCAAAAGCGTCCGTGCGGAAAAAGCACAGTCGGCGACCCAAAGTGGCTCGAGTGTAATAGTGGCTCAGAATCCACAACTTCTCCCCAGCTCTAACCCTAATCCCGCGCCAGTTCCCCAAATTCAAGCACAGCACACAGAAGTCCAACCCTCTCTGCAGCCTCAACTAGCTGTGCAGTCGCAAGGAATCCAACCAAATACTCAATCTCAACCCGGTTTCCCACCACAAACTTATCAGTAATAACATCATATTCCTTTCTTTCTCCCCTAGTCATTATCATTATACAAATTGAAAATAAAAATGAAATATAATATAATAGTTATCTTCGCTAATACATTTTTATTATTTTCAAATTACCTCAGGACCTGCAGAGCTAATAGGTTAAGGAAAAAACGCCATTTATTAACTATATGATTGATATCTAAAATTTTGAACCAGGAATTTTTTACAGATAAATCTTTCAACACATTCTATTTCCTTAGTTTGTCGAGAGTAAAAGCAGCAAATAGCTTTTCTAGAAATTGGATGTCAATTTTTCACATATATAGTGTACTGTAAACTTCTACTTTAATCCTAGAGCGCCTTCATTAAACATCGCCAAGCAACCTTTATTGGGAATGTTTGTGGAAATCATTAATATACTAAATCCATAAATAATCCAGCTTCGTGGCCTACTTGTGTATTGTAAAACAGCATTTAAGGATTAGATGTCTATGAACTTACCTGCTCTAACCACTTCCTTTCCTTGGGGTGCACATACATGACTTAATTGTATACCAGAGTTTGGCTGAGGTAGAGGAGGTCTTAGTGCACAGAATGTTGGCGAAACTAGGTATAATGCTGAAAATCGACTAAGCTTGGCTTTTACCGGAAAGCAAAGGTGTTTATTATTAGTAAAAGGTGCAGGCGTTTGAGCGCTTGGAATGATGATCGGAAAAACAATAAAACACATGCGAAAATGTGCCGACTAGATGTTAACAATACTTTTACTCTATCTAAAAATAATCCAAACCTAAACATAGGCTTATAAGAATGTTATAAAGCCTGTTCATCGGTATTTATTTATCTGCATAAAAATTATCCGGCAAACGAAAACTCCCTCCCCAAATAAAGAATTTTGCCAAGAACCGCTGCGTGATTGTGAAAAGGAGCCTACCGGACTATGTCTGAAGGTAACGCAGGAGTCTCATTACGTCTTTGCCTTACCGTATTTTACTTGCTTTTTCTTGCTTAGTTGTTATTTTTTAACTATAAAATCTTTTTGCGGGGTTGAGACTGTTGAATTCCCTTTCGCCGCATCCAAAAATAACCTACCGTGAAGTCTTTAAAAACCAGGTGATTTCTAATAATTACGCTCTTAACTCGTTTTCCCTAATACATTTTTGACTTAGACAACCATGCGAGTTCTTCTTGCCCTTACCGCCCTTCTTGCTTTTGTTGCCGCTGCACCAACAGAACCGCAATCCAGCGGTCAAGTCGCTGCTGTAAACAGCGAAACCGATTTTTGCTTCTTTTTGCCCCCCGAGGCAGGAGGTGATATTGCAACGGTAGGCCAGGGACATTGCAGTTTTCACAAAGATAATAAGCTTATTAGGATTTCCTGCTGCATAGCATGAGGATGATGCGATTGCGTTCTGCACCAAGGATCTTGCTGACGCACCCAACGCTCGTGTATTCCCTGACGGCTTCATTCAATCGGCTCATTTTGTGAAGACGGAAGGGCATGTTCAGGTCACAGGCACAATAGATATCAGTAAATACCAACTCTCTGGTAACGATGAGGGAGGCCAGTACGATATCAAGGCTCCTGTTGGCGCATCATGTGCCGGATATGATGACTTTGTAAATCTGGTAGAGCCCAAGGTAAGTTCGTTACGCTCAAAGAAATAAATATTCCCCAGAGTAACCTAGTTTGCCATCGAATAAAATAGAACGGAGTCTATTGCATCCGCTGTTGTAATGACGGAGAGTGCGATGTTTCGCGCTCAACGCAAGGATGCGAGGCCATCGTTCCTGGAGACTATTCAGGCCCAACTGGTAACTAGCGCGTCAAGCTCTAATACATTGTTACCTTTGAACGTTTACTCTAATTTACATGTGTTTCATAAACTCTGACTTAAATCGCTTGGTTAGTTTTATAATAATATTCCTTTTCTACTAAGCTAGTTTGTACCGGCTAAAATACCGCTTTTAAGTTTAAAATTCAATGAATTCTGTGTCTATGCCAAGCATTGACATTGTTTTTGGTTGAAATTTGTGAAATCATATAATTAAGCAGTATCTATATTAGGCATCTGACAATTTAAAAAGGGAAACCGATCATTAGAGGGGTAGCGAATATTGCCCGTCATTAGAGGGAAATCATTTTGAGCCAAACGGATATGAATCAATTGCAAATCTTAAATAATTGCGTGTGGCACTCTAATTTGCAATGGGTGAGGGCAATTTTGTAAGGATATAAGAGCGATAAAAATTAAAAGGATATATTGGATTTCACCAAATTTGAAAATAAAAAGGTAGTTGGCTTTCTATATGATTAGTGAAAAGGAGAAAAAAATGGAGGCGGAATGAATCATGTCTTTACGCACGAGAAATATCTCGGCCAAAGAATTGACGTTTAACCGCCCAGTCAAAAAGCACGAGGGCACGATTACGTGCTGAGAATACCATCGAAAGATAGGCAGAACGCCAGAAGAGATAGGTAGCTAATTGGCATTAAAAAGGAAACATTAGTATCGGAGCATAGAGTGCTACACAATTTAAATATCAATACCAGTTCCTCCCGACGCAAGGTTTCCATTTCCAAATCTTAAGTCGGCGATGGCCTTATCCGATCCGATATAGGCAAGCGAGCCCTGGTGTGAATAATGGAATGGTCTGATACGTTTAACGCGTTTAAGCGCTTTACGCTTTTGCTCCTTTTCCTCGCCCTCCGGCATTGCTTCAATCTCTTGAAGCCTTTGTTCCAATTGTTGCTTCTTCGCCATCATGTTGAAAACGTAGGCGAGATAAAGGCCTTGCTGACTGGCTACCTGAGCGGTTGGTGCATATTTACTATGTAGAGAATAGCGTCAGAATGGGGGAGAAAAATCTAGCCATGTACATGTATCATTACCTTGCTGTGCAGTCGCCCAGGGCATAGATATTTTCCGCACCCACCATTCTCAAATAATCGTCCACCATGACCCCGCGTCTCTCTTTTTGTGTTGCCGGGAATTTGGCGATTAGATTTTTTACAACAGGCCGTGCAACATTGCCCGCTGCCCACACAAGCAGTCCATAGTTGATGCTTTTCAGTTCCTTGTTAGGGTCTTGCACAACCACCTCTTTATCTCGGACTTCTTTCACCATATGTTTCGTCAAGATCTCAATGTTTTGTTCTTTGAAGCGCGATTCGGTGTATTCAATAAGTTGCTTGGAGAAGGCGGGAAGCACATTGGGAAGAGCTTCTATCAAGGTGATTTTGAGCTTATTGGCAATTTCTAATGAAATAAAAACATGAGAAATGTCGTTGCGATTGTAATCACACTAGGACCGTTATTTGTATCATACCAGGATACCACTTCGACAAGTCTTCCTTTAAGAAGTCGTGCAGTTCTGCAGCATATTCGACTCCAGTTGGCCCACCTCCAACTACCACCATGTGCAATAATCGCTCGATTTCTTCTTCAGGCTGCCCGGCGAAAGCCGCAGTCTCGATACAGTCCATCACCTTCGTACGAATTCGCTGCGCATCATTGATTTCTTTAAGGAAACATGAGTACTCGCGCACTCCAGGAATTCCGAACGTCTGGGTTTCAGCGCCCACAGCAAGTACAAGGTAATCGTAAGGAATAGTGGTACGGCTAATTTCACCCTTGATCTCACTTGTATCTAGTTATTGACATGTACCAAGTTATCCTTCCTTTCACAAAGGGAAAATACTTTGTTGCTCTTACCTTCAATCTGAATGGTCTGGTTGAATGGATCAATATCTGTGCACTCGGACTCGAAAAATTTCACCTCTCGTTTCTTGTATCGAGTAATATAGCGGATAGGCTCCATAATAGATCTGTTTTCGATCGTACCAACAGTACAACTGGGAAGCAGTGGCGTAAAGAGGAAATAATTTCGTGGGGAAACAACTATAATGTTGAAATTTTCGTTGTCAATCGATTTAAGGAATGAGGTTGCACCCCATCCTGTTCCTAAGACAACGACAGTGGGAATATTCTTTTCGGTGTCAAAGGGCATTTGGGTAGGGGGGTGACGGTATTTGTAAAAATCTAGCAATCAAAGAGAGAAAAATCAGAATTGGGCTCAGTTTTGAACAAGAAATATCTGATAACTATAATAATGGACAAAACTCACTATAGATTAGGTATGCTGTTCCTGTGCCAAAGCCAGTGTAAAAAATTCTTCGGGTCGTCCTCCAGAATGAACGCGGCCTTGGTGGAGGAACATGGTCTGTAGCGGTGGTTGCCATCCTTCGTTGAATGAGGGCTGAGGCTTGCATTCGCGAGGCACACGCCCCTAGTACTCTAGGCTGGCCGAATGTCCATCGCACACCTAGCCAATGGAGAGGAAATTATATAAGTACGTAGAATTGACTTTTTCTCATTGACCAAAGAGATGCAATACCTTTAAGTGCATGCATTGCTTGCATTGTTCTCTTAATTTTTGATTAGTGTGAAGAGAACTAATTTCCTAGGTTTTGTTTTAGGTTAAGATATTTCGATAAGAGAACCTACGGAGATTTTTCTGCGGAATGTGAAAAGTGACGTTTTCTAATAGCGCAGCGTCCACCAAACTGATTTAAGCGAAGTCAAAGATTACGTGTATTTCGGTAAAACTAACTATAATAAAAGAGGCTGTATTGAGGTTTAGCTCACTCTGTTGATACGACAGTGTAAAAATACCCACTATGAAAAATTTATCGTGCTTGAAAGGTAACTATAACGCTAAGTTTACTGGTAAATAACACTCTACGAACTGATAAGAGACCTGGCATTTTATTGGCGATTGCATTATGGATTATGGATTTTTATTTGTTCACAATCCCAAATTTCACTTTGCGCAAAAATAAGATAACGATCTTACAGACTGAACTATCTCATCTCATATATGAGACCTAATATAAGATAATTGCTTCCATATACCTTCGTTTACGAACCTATATTGTTTGGATTACCGGAGCACCATGCCTAATAGCAATCCCTCTACATCCTATACAATTATCAGAATATAGTGAATATTAATGATATTGTTTTCATAGAACGACATATTTCTATCCAGTGAGAGTATAATTCTATTAATATACAAGAGTTTCTTGGCATTATAACTAATAAATTGCTATAGAGTAGATACTACATTAATATGGGTGATAAATTATTCTGAGTCGAATGCTGGTAGGATTTCACACAATGAGATATTTATCACTCGTAAATTCTTCAAAAGCAGCTCTTTGTTTTGACTTGAAGTGGGTAGTATATCTTCGCTAGAAACCCTATTGTGTGTATTTGAAAATTGATGGTCTAGTGCGTTTATAATCCTGCTACAGCATTGTGGCATTTCGATGATGAGCACATCAAGGATCTTAACGCATATAATACTTTGCAACTTCCAAGGGACTTGCCTAGATGCTGCCTCATTTTAGCTTGAACCACTAATAAAGAAGTTGTTTTTCTTGGCAAGCATTAAAATCCTGAAAGAATGATCTGGCTGATTTTTATGGAAATCCTTGGTTAGCTTGTGCTTGCCACAAGTTTCCTTAATAAGGAAAACAAGTCTGGTAGAGTTATAAAAACAAGTTTGTTTTCACTCGATAGAAATAGCAATGGCTGGAGTGAGTTGAATTTTCCAAATGTTTAGCAGTGGCATGGGGCTCTCTCTGCTCCTCTCCGTCTTCGAGTGTTCAATATACTCCTTAGATTTCTCTTTCAACATTGAGAGCATTTACAATGCTACTCCTTATTCTCATTTTTATTACGATACCCTCATTCATTTTACCCATTCATGCTCTTTATTTTTATCTCGACAATGAAAAGTGCTTTTACGAACATCTTACGAAAGATGCAGTCATTAAGGGTACTTATTATTCCATTTCACTATTCAAAATATACCCATTTAGGTTCATTCTACAGGCGATTATTTGCTGGAGTTGTGGTCGAATATACAAAGCAAATTTGTACAGAGCCCGGAAATGAGCCTGAGTATTGTTGTTGAAGTAGCGCCTTCATTCTAACTGATTTGAAGAATCATTATTTAACGTGCCATACATACAGGCAACCAGAGATAATCACCGCTTATTAGGACTTCGCGCAAAATCCAGCGGAAAGTTTAAATTCACGACCGCCGAAACAGGTAAACTACATTTATGTCCCCCAAAGAACCTTGGAGCTGATGCGTTTTTGAGTTTGTATAGGAGAGTATTCCATTTGCTTTTCAACAAACAAAACGGTCTCAAATAGTGATCCTGTGGTAAGTAATCCAGCAAACCAGACACTAACTAATACAAGTAATCATTTGAGTTTTTTTTTTTCCAGAGGCTACACTTGGAAATTGGAGCTGTACACGTAGACCACGATGATTCAGATCCCTCCCTTCAAATGAACTGTAATTATTATTTTCCACTCATATGAGTTTAAGCTCAGGATCTTGAACTCCGGATAAGTTTTCCTATCTCAGGCCCAGGAACTGAACGACCAAATCGATAACATTAGGCGTGAGCAGAGATATCAACGCGTAAGTATATTGATTCTTCCTATTATCTCTTCAGTTAGCTAACAAATAAATAAGGAGTTTGAGGCATCATTCTATCAGGTTTCAGAACGGATCAATAGGCGTCTTTTTTGGTGGTCCGTTGTCCAAATCATTGTCACGATTGGGGCGTGCTATGTACAGTTTCGCGTTTACCACGATATTTTTACTGTGAGAAAAATCATTTAAGTATATAGTATTTTAATTAGGGTGTAATAGTAACTATTCTGGTGCGATTAATCCTTTTAGACATTTCTCTAATTGGGCCGTGATTCAATCTAATTCATTCGTTTTTATCATTCCCTACTTGGGTTTGCGAATCATATACCAAATTGCGTTAATTTAAAAAAAAATATCGATAATAGTACATAGAGAAGGGGGTTTAGCTCAGTCCACTTCATCCGGTTTCATGGTAGTTATTCCCTGTACTTCTTCGTCTGGTTTATGCACGGTTGATTGGTCGTCTGGTTTCTGTGAGGTGCTTTGAGTGGAGGTATTCATAGGTTGTTTATAATCCTCGGGTGTTGGCATCCGCAGATGAGCAGGTGGAAATACTGGTGGAGGTTGACTATAAAGGTTTGGAGGAGAATCAGCATGTGAAGATAGTTGTATATTTGCAATGGTTTGATCAGGAGGTCTTAGGGGAGGTGATGACTGAGCGGGAGAAGAGTAGCTTGAGCCATAAGTGTGCATTGGTGAATACCCAGAATCTGTTGGTACATTGGAAGAGTAATATGGAGAGGGCAGATTAGTTGGAGCGGTTTGAGCACAGGGGATAGTATTAGGTCTGCTAGGGCGCTCAGGTAAGGGCGGTGGTTTAGTGCTGGAAGTTGGTCTCTCAGGTAGAGGAGGTGGCAGAGATGTGGGGCTGCCTTCAGTTGGAGGTCGCACTGGTTCATTCTGGTGCTGTGGAGTATGCTTCCATTGGTCAAGCATTAAGTTGCAGCCGTTGATGATATCGGATGTCGCCATGTGTCCTGAAAAGGATAGGATTTGTAAATTGTGCGCTATAATCCGTACTATAAGCATTACAAACCAAAGTACGGCGGGCGTTGCATTCCTGATGCAATCGGCGTGACATCTATCTCTTCTGAAAGCAACCGCCCGAAACGAGCAATAATTGCCGCTTTTTCTGCATATTCCAAAAGCGAACTCATCTGCAAATGTATAGCATCTCTAAGCGCAACTCTCTTATGATTAGCGAGATCTACCTCCATCTCGACGAGCTGTCGCTCGAGTGCTCTCAGTTCCAAGTTAGTTTCCTCTATAGGTTTCTTAGCTGCAGCCACTTTATTAGCGAGTAGCTGGCGCTTTTCACGTGCCTCATTTAGCGCGATCTCGCGAGTGCGAATGGACTTTAACGTATTCCTGTAATTTTCATAGTGCTCTTTAGGGAGAAATCACGGTTAAGCATTAGAAAAAAAAGATAAAATTCATAACTAACTTACTAGCAAGATCTCCCTGAATTCCCCCCAGGCGATGAAGTAGAACTGCCCATTTCGATGTTATATCCATAATATCATCATCGCCCTCACGCTTTCCCCAACTCGTTAGGCTGGAAGTTTGTGCTTCCTGGAGCTCCGAAAGAGATTTGTAATCGTAAAGGATGCCTTTTTCATAATGCAGAACTAGTTTTAAATCATTAGGCGAGAAATTTGTTATATTTGAGAGTAGCCTATTCAATTTATCCATCTTTTCAAGAATTGCGTTTCAAAAAAATAATTATCTCCACGAGGAAATTTAATTATCGATTTGTCCTCGATATAATATAGGTTAAATAAAGTTAAATAAATTAACATCTTTTCTTTAAGTGAGTCGTCCGTTTTTACTGTCAATTTGTAACCAAAAAATAAATAGCCCTGTAAAAATATGGAGCATTTCTCAGTGAATGTAATGGGTAATATATTTTAGCCCATTAGAGATTTATGGGCGAAATTAAAAATGGTATCATTCATTTCTCATATCTCATTAGAATCAAACTATTAACTTTGAAATTTAGATGGGCAACTAGTGTCTGATGCTATTGATCGCTCTTTGATATTGCGATGTTCGACTCTGTTAGATTAGCATTACTTCATGGTAAGCGATCATGTTCGCACTATGATAACGATTTTTTTGCTTGAAATAATTGATTGACTGTGCAATCGGGCGTACTTTTCTATTGGGCCATCCCCAAACGGTTCTTTCTCCGCCACCACACAAGAGAAAATCATTCAAGGCGTTTATACATACCTCGCGCATCTCGTGTTTTGATTCCTCCACTTATACCATACCGATTAGCATTGGATACGACCAAAAATGATAATCGAGATTCTTATTATATTTTTCTCACTAGGTCTCTTTGCCCTACATATAGTGGTACGTAGTCCATCGGATTCATATATTTCGTATACCCGAAATCAAAATCTTTGGTATTCATTAAATAGCAGTGTTCTAACTAGCACGCGTATATTTTATCTTTTTAATCACAGAACGTTGTTTATTGTGGAAATGTCCTTACCACTCAGGTATAGAATGCGATTATAACATAGACATTTGTTTTCGCTAATGCTCTATTTTATATTTGTTTAGTTTGGCACTAATACCTGCGATCAGCCTCTAATTGCGTACCTAGTTGGCGCTATCATCATCTCATGCTGTGTCCTTCTTGTTGCGTTTATTGTACTAGCATCGTTCCGTGGTGCAATTCTCTTTGGAATTCTCACGCTGTTTTTCTTGCTTGTATGGTCTCTTATCGGAAGCATATGGTATCACGCAAGCGCTAGAACTGGGGTATGCGCTCGAACGTCACCAGATGTATTCTATCAAGCGAAGATGACGATGATTATAGATTGGCTTAGTTTTGCAATTGGGTAAGCTATGCTCATGCTGATACAAGTTGATGAGGAGAGGAGCTTAAGGAGTATTGTTTGATTTAGAATTTGCATGGCATTTATTTTGGCGTTTGCTATCGGCCAGGCTGAATTGTATCAACGTGTATGGTGGCCGTACCGAGGATGGGGCCAACCGATGCCACCCGTTCCCCCCCCTCCCCCCCATGGCACCTGTAGCGGCAATCTAATATATTTTTACACGTTTGATTAATAGTTATATATCAAATACTTCAGTAGAGATTTTTGTTGTTTGATATTTAGTGGTCGCGTCTCCCTCCCCTACTTTTTATTCTCGTCTCTGTTTCTGCATTGCTTATTCCCCTTTTGTCATATATCCATTCCTTTGTAAAACTTCTTTGTCATTTACTATTTACTTAGTGAGCTCTACTTTTCTCTTTTCACTCCGAAATTGTTTATCTTATGATTTTGATGAATATGAGTTAGAAATATTTTACAAGACGGAAAGCCCTCAATCGATAAACCCTCAATATTTATCAGCACAGTCGCAGTGGCAGAACTGGCCAGAGCACCGCATCGCCTCCCCGGCAAAATCGCTCATACCCAGAATTAACCACTGCCTCGAGAGAAGCCACAGAGTGGAAAGCATCCCCATAAATTTCCCGATATTTTTCGACATTATATGGCGAGACAACAAGAGCCGTAGAAGGGGGTTCGGTTAACTCGGGCTCGATATCCTTCACGTCCTCAGTATCATCCTCCTCTTCCCCTTCTTGTATGTTTTGATTTCGTTGCTCTGCCTCTCCTAATAATTTGAGTCTATTAATCGAATTATACAAAGTAATAAATGTAATAAGCAACCTACTCTGTCGCCTTCGTTCTTCTGAAAGTGCGAAAAATGCAATTGCTTCCTGTGTCATGACTAGCTCCGCCTCCTCTTCTTCCTCCACTTCCTCCTCTTCCAATATCTGTTCATGTTCCCAATCTAGTACTTCTTCAGCTCCAGCCTCTTCTTCTTCCCAATCATCATTTTGCTCCTCCAAATATTCTTCTTCGTAATATTCCTCCTCGTAGTATTCTTCATCGATCACGTTTTCCTCGTATAAATTTTCACGACGAAGATTTAAGCCCAGCATGTGAGGATGCAGGAAAGAAGTGAAGATCTGCCGGCATTGATCATTAAAATGAGCATCATGAAATGCAGAGAAGCTGAGAGTGTTTGGTGGGGGTCTATAATGCGGGAACATCGAGAGGGGAGTTATGTTCAATTTCTAATTTTGTTACGATATAATTCGTAGCATTCAGAAAGTTTAAGATTCTAAAGACAGATTTCTATCATTCTATCATTAAAGGACATTTAAAGGAATTCTAATTTTACTGTCACCAAAAAATAGCTCACAAGACTGATATAAAAATCTTTTGTAATCTATCTCGATATCATCACATTAAGCTTTAAAAGTATCTGAAATAGCTTCTAAAATTTAGGCCAAAAGCAGCATTTTTTCCATTTGAGCATAGGGTATATGAAAAAAGTATGTTGAATATTTTATTTCATTAGAACACGATATTCGCCAAATAATCGAGATTACTTGAGCGGAATGAAGCGAGAGCTGTGGGTGGCACCTACGGTGAAAGAAGAGCAATTGGCAATCAGAATAGTTCAATACTTGTGGTCAAGAAAACCATTTCACTTACCAATACCAGGGCGACCGTGCTTGACAGGCTTGTAGGTGATGGAGAATTCGGCAAGGTAGTGACCAACCATCTCAGGCTTGATTTCCACTTGATTGAAGGTCTTTCCGTTGTAGATACCAACTACGGAGCCGATCATCTCGGGAACGATAATCATGTTACGCAGATGGGTCTTGACAACAGCGGGCTTCTCGTTGGGGAGAGCCTCCTTTTTAGCCTTGCGCAGCTTCTTGATAAGACCCATGGGCTTGCGCTTCAAACCGCGCTGGAAGCGACGGCGAGCACGAGCGTGCACGAGATCCATGAGCTGCTCACTTGAGAGATCAAGGAGCTGGTCGAGGTCAACGCCACGGTAGGAGAACTTGCGGAATGTTCTCTTCTTCTTGAGCTCTGCGGCGTGCTGAGCGTCGTATTCGTCAGCCTATGGCAGAAAATGGATATCTTAGTAACTGCAGGAATCGGATGATAATCAAAGAATTTCCTCCGCATCTCATTCCATCTCGTTGAAAATCAAAAACATAATAAAAACAATCATCCACTGCTTATCATCCATCCAAGATCATCTCGCATCCGCCATAACATTCTCTGTATTAACCCATTCTATACATACCATGATGGATTGATTAAAAGAGGAAGAACAGAGCAATCGCACACTCAATGTTCTTTTCTTCTCCTCAATTTTACCATCAGAATGATTTCAGACTTGAACAGTCACTTAAGACTAAAAAAAATGCGAACTATATGCAAAGTCCCGTTCTCCTTTACCCCGTTTCTCGTCTGTTTTTTTTTATCCGTCAATTTCTCTTCATTTCAATTCTAATGCCAGATTCAAAATCAAAAGCCAAGGAGAAAAAAGGGGCCAATGTTCTAGTAAATTCGAACTCAATTGTTCTAGGCTCCACTGCCACTGTTATTATCTTCGTCATTACAGCCGCAGTACTGGCTAATTTATGGCGCGTCGGACCGCTCTACATGGAACCCATCTACGGCAATGTCTTCGCTTGGCGACATTTTGAAAGTTTCTTTTTCACTTCCTGTATCATGGGAGCTGTCACTGGTCTTTCCCTTGGTGCAAAGCAACGCAAAGCCTCGAAACGCACTTTGACATATGCGTTTGATTTAGCGGCTTGTATTCTTGCGATATCACCTCTGACGGTTCATCGGATGTTTGCGGAGAGTGGTCTTCTAGGTCCATGGTGGGGACCACACGTTACTCAGCTGTTTCTCTCTTATTCCACTGCTTTTCTCCTGACGCTGGGAGCATTTTCACTTCCTATACTTCGGAACCTTGGTGCCGTTGTTCCTGCAGCGCTTGCTTGGTGGTTAGTCCAGAACCTCAACATCGTTGGAATGACTTGTACGCGCATTGTAGCCTCGGCAGCGGGTTTGGGTTTATTAACATTCAATATCAAGTTTGCCGCAATCCGAAGAGACGCTCCTAGGAAGGTGACATATTATATGCGAGTGTGCCTTTCGTTTATACCGCACGTTATAGTGTTATCAGGCGTGTTGTATAGCTCGCTAAAGTTCCCACAGTGCCAGGTTGGAGTCACAAAGGTACTGTATTAGATGCTATGTCTATGCTTAATTTTTTATACCCAATGTTGATTTGCTCCTTCTAGGAACATAACCCTGCAGGCTCACCATACGACGTCCTCTATCGCAACGAATCGCTGACGGGCTGGCTCACTGTTGTCGATGAGCTGGAACCAAGGAATATTCGAGTAATGCGGAGTGGTCACTCACTTATCGGGGGGATGTACCGAGACACAATGGACTCGGTTTATGGCTGCTTTTATTTCTTGGAAGGTTCGAGTTAAACTTTTACAATTGTTTTTTTTAAACGAATTTTTGGTGATTAATCTGCATCACTGAATACTATCTTTAGCGGTACGTCTGGTGGAAAACAGGAAGATAAGCGATAAAGAAACTGCACTTCAAATGTGAGTTGGCCCTCCTTGTTCTAGGGTGTTTTGTTCCTGTTGCGGTAGATTGATACCAATTTTTTTTTATTTTTACATTCGTTAGAGGACTTGGCATTGGTATCGCTTCCAAAGGATTGATAGAGCAAGACGTCGAAGTCGACGTCGTCGAAATTGATGCTGCAGTGTATGATGCTGCCCGCCGCTATTTTGAATTTCCTGAGCCTCGTGCGGCTTATATTGAGGATGGGCGCAAATTTATTGAAAGAACCCCGAATCAAACCTATGATTATGTGCTACATGATGTTTTCACGGGAGGCTCAGTGCCGGCGAGTCTTTTCTCAGTTGAAGCACTGCAAGAGATGAAGCGAACCTTGAAGGAGGATGGAGTATTAGCCTTGGTAGGCACAAAAGTCCATCGATGCTGATTGCTAAAGCAGTTAACACTTACATTTATTAATAGAACTTTGTAGGGTTCGAGTCTTCAACCAAGATAACTGGGCTCCAACTCGTTGCCAACACAATTAAGCACGTATTCGAGCATGTTCTCTGTTTCAGAGAAGGGCCATCCCAAGGGGAGGACCAGGTGCAAAACATGGTGTTTTTTGCCTCTAGAAAACCCATCTCATTCCGTTCACCGACATATGATGACTTTCTTGAGAGCGGCATGCGCCAACACATGCTCACCGAATTCAAGAATTGGGCCGTTGATATCAAATTTAATACGAGTCAAGTCATAACTGATCGTGATAATCCCCTGCCGGCATTGCAACTTGGATCAGCATACGAGCACTGGCGTGTGATGCGGGAGAATTTCCCAATTAGTTTCTGGCTGAACTATTAAAATTTGTCTGATTTTTTGGTTTATTCGTTGTTTTTTCTCGCTTTCCTTTTTGTAATATGGGGTGGTTGAAAGACTGGCGCTTCAACGGCCATTGCTCTTGCGTTTCGAGTTTAAACACTGTGTGATATTATATAATCAATTTTATTCATGGTTCCGGAGACATTACTCCCAATTGAAAGTAAACACGAATCGCATAGGTATAGAGAAATGGGCTCCCCTTACCCTTTACGACATTTCTCTTTCAAGGCAAGTTTTCAGCGTCTCTTCAATTCTGCGCAGCTGTGCACTAGGTGTTATCTGGGATGCCATCAAGTATACTACATTTCCTAGTGGTCGTGCGAACACCGCAAGCTGATCTTCTGCGGGGTTGCGGAGTGCCTGGACGATGGATTTGGATGCGGTCGATGCATAGCCTATTCCCTGTGAGCTATGTTTGGGCTTTAGAGTCAGAGCTAAGACAGAGCCGAGGGCCACGACCCCATCGACTATGGGCATATGAGAGACTTGATGAACAAACTAAAAATGTAAAAAAAAAAAAAATGTCAGGAGTGAATGAGGATTTGAGAATCCAAGTATTCATCTAATACAAACCTTTTTGTCCCACATTGACCAAGCACCTCCACCAACGCGCTTGCTCTCTTCCACATCTCTTAGCCATTCTCCTTTCTGCTCTCCCCATGAAATCCCACTCTTCTCAACAAAAATATTCTCTAACTCTTGGACGCTGGTGCGGGCCACCTCACAACCGACAGGATGAGCCGTATAAGAATGCCCGTGCAAGAGTGCGTCTTGCTTGGCACTGCTCAGGAAAGGCTCGAAAATTGAAGCGCGGGAAAGGGTAGTTGCCAGAGGAACAAGTCCGCCAGTGAGAAGTTTAGCATAGGAAGCGATATCAGGTTGCTGAAATTAAAAAAAATACATATACACATGTTTTACAAATATTTCTGGTTCAAGCCACTATTCCACAGGACAAACCTCTCCTAAAAGATCTGCACCTGAGCGCGCTCCTAGTCTCCAAAAGCCCGTAAACACTTCATCAAACACCACCGGCAATCCACGCCAGTCATTTCTATCGGAATAATCTCTCTCCAAGGAACTCCAGCCGTCCCAGTTTCTTACCACATTTATCAAACAACGTTGGAAGAGGGGATCCACAAGTAGCATCCCACCTGCACCCATCATCACCGGCTCAAGCAAAAGCGCACCGAACTTGCGACCTTGCCTTTTCACCACCTCTTCCAGGGTGGAGGAGATATGGCGAGTATAGAGTTGCGAGAGCTCACTGCTACTTCGGTCTTCGAATAGAGAGCCAAGAGAAGAGAGGGTATGAATCTGGGGTCCATCTCCAGATATTTCTTTAGGCACCACAATCTGACACACTCCGTTTTTCAAGCTTGCTAGCGGAGGATTAAACCAGTGCCCTCGACCGCGGTACCAGTTCACCTGCTCATTATAAACGTTGGGCGCACAACCATCCATCGCACCAATAGTGTCTCCGTGGTAGCTTCCATCCAACCCTAATATCTCTACGGGCTCATTCTTGTGCAACCCATGCCGGTGGGTAACCGCCTTAAATGCCATCTTCAGTCCAACTTCCATCGCTGTGCTACCGTTGTCAGAATAGAAAACACGAGATGCCCATTGCGAGCCAACGGTGTCAAGCAGGAGTTCGGCCAGCCCAAGAGCTGGTTCGTGCGTAGCCTCGGGAAAGATTACATGACCATAGCGTCCTGCTGCATAGGCACCGGCAAGAGAAAGCGAAGGTGACCCGTGGCCAAGACCTTGAAAGAGATTCATTATAAAAATAAATCCAAAGCCAAAATTATGCAAAGGTAATATTAGTATCTATACATTACCTTGCGTCCACCAGCTAGCACACCCATCAAAAATTTCTATCGTTGAGCCACCATTTCCCTCATCAGATTTTCCTTCTACATGCGACTCTGGAGCCTGTGAGCCCTTGTTTTCAAAGGCTGTAAATTCATCCTTGTATGCTGAATCGATTACGAAAGTTCGATCAATGTTAGCATGCTGCGTAAATGGCCACCAAATGATCTCCCGCGTCCGCTTGTCCATGCTTTGCAATCTCTTGATTCTCGCCCCTTCCCGCTCTTCAAGATAGTTTACCACATCTTGGAAGACGGGCTCGGTCGATAAATAATAAGCCTCCATGTTCACTCTATCCTGATCAGGAGAAGGGGAAAGCTCGGGGGGAGAGGGGAGTGAGACAACCCGTAAAGATGGGGGCAGGTAGCGTTCCAGGAACTGGTTGTTTTGATGTATAGAATCGGGAGGAGAGAATAAAAGAATAGTGGAGATATCATAACCACGAAGACGAAGGGACTCGTAAGAAGTGATTGTGGTGGAAATGCCACCCAAGCGACCGTCGCCTACCATAACAGTAGGTAGACGGAAGGGACGGTAGAAATCAGATTGTAATGTGCCTTAAATAAGAAGTAATGCGGGTCGAATTGAGTATCAGGTTAGCCAACTTTTTGATATGCCTTTATACCTGACATTACGGGACTATGAACACCTACAAATAGCTTACTTCAGATATTGTGTTTAAACGAGACTATATTCTATAGCCATTACCTCCTGAGCCCTCTATGAACATATACGTCAGCTTATCCGCAGAAGCTGCTCGGCATTCTTCTATGTATTTTCGGATGTCGCTGAGAACCTGTTCATCACTAGGTGGCTTTTGAACAGATTAAAATGGATAATTGATTCAGTAAAATCCGAGAAATGCCACATGGAGTGTCTAGACTTTGTGTAGACTAGTTACCTGGGTGGTTGCTCTATGCGGACTAACTGGTTCTGGATATGTGTATAAGGTTTTTGCAACTGTTCTCGGGGCAAACTTGGTAACCATACTACTCACATGTAAAAAAGGAGTAGCAAGTGTTCAGGAGCCAAATCTATGTCTAGTTATAACCACGTTAGTAATTTACCTAGCATCACAGTCCGTAGGATATCCCGTCTGAATTGGTTTAAGGTAATAAACATTGGACCGGCCAGCATCTTTGGCATTCAAAATAGCCCTGTGGCCGCTTGAAGCAGCAGCTCGGCACAAGCCTGCAGAAGCAATCGTCTTTCCGACGTTAGTGTTAGCTGCAAAGATCTGAAAGGCGCGGAATGTTCCCATGGGTTAACTCGTGGAGATGAACTGGACCACCAGATTTAAGTCGACTGAATGATTTGCTCCTCGATATATATATATGTACCGAATAAATCACGTAACAGGTCGGAGTGTATTTTTCGGCCTGTATGCACAACTCGACTGATGGATTAGGTTTATTACACCCCAACAATTGAATTCTAATAAGGAAGTGGTTGTATATTTTTCATCCCGTATAGTTCTCGTCAAGCAACCTTTAACGTAATTGTTAAATCTTTATACCAGAGCTGAAGCTTCATGTTATGACACGCACTCTAGATACCGTGGTATAATGCTGTGCTTTTCTATTCATAGCTTAACATTACGTGATTTGACACGGGTAGAGGCAGGGAGTCAAGCTGAAATCGGATCCACATATACTATAGCTGTAAGATAAATGTGTAAAGATCCTTTTACTGCACAATTGGTTCGTATCAAGAATTTCGATTAGACTAGCAAGAGACTATGAAGGAGCATGTTCCTATCATGTTTTTCCATAGTCTCTTGCTAATCTCTTCATATCCATATAATGCAACTATCAATACAATCTGTATGAATACTCTCTACTCGTCTCTTTCACCTTACCTAGTTTAATTACACTGACCTTCCCGGATCGATCGTAAGGCGAAAACCTAATTACGCAGATATGCAATTTTTAGCATTTGGCCCAGATTTGTGGCTATGACTAGTTTCAGATTTCTACTGAAAGTAGTCGTGTAACTCTTCATTTCTCTTGGACATTTAATCAAAATCTCTCTCTCGAAAAAATGTCAGATCGGTATCGTAGCTCAAAAAGAGAACATGATTCTGATAGCGACAAGGAGCAAAGACATAGATCGTCGCGCAAGGAAAAAAAACATAAGAGCCACCGACATCACAAAAGTGACAATAGTGAAACCGATGAGGAAGTAAAAAACGCGAGAAAATTGATTAAGCGTACTCATTTCATTCCACCTTATCCGGTTCCTAATAGACGAGCATTAATTCAAATATTTTAACTAATAGCCCTCACGGAGGAAAATTACTTCGACAAGAGCTCGGAGTTTCGTGTGTGGCTTGTCGAAGAGAAGGGAAAGCATTTTAATGATCTTTCTTCGGAAGACACTCGCAAATACTTTAAGAAATTTGTTCGAGCATGGAACAAATATAAACTCGACAGTAAGTCATTCATATTAGGGCTCTAATTCCATCTTGCACATTTCTCATGGTCATCTAAATCTCGATGCTATATAGAAAAATATTACGTCGGTATCTCCTCCACTCAGCTCCCTGTTAGTGCAACTACGAGTTATAAGTGGAAATTCGCAAAAAACATCAATCAAGATGAGCTGGATCAGATTCGGGACTCCGTTGACACGATGACAAACAGCTCCAAAGTCAAACTTGGCGATGCTAAATTGAGAGAAAAGGATATCTCGCTGTCATCAAAACCCGTTATTGGACCTTCTTTACCTGCGGGAAACATTGGCCCGCATCGCCCTTATGGTTAGCCTCCTCTATTCCATGTCTATCCCTCATTTTCTTCAAGATTGTTTATATCTGCTAATAATTAGACTCGGATGAAGAGGAGGAGCGGCGAGCACAGGAACGCGCTCGTAAGAAAAAGGATTTCAAGGAGATGAAAGAGCTATATGATGAGCTGATTGACAAGCCGACGGGTCGCGAGGCGATGATAGAGAAAAAGCGAGCTCGCAATGCCTATTATAAACAATTTCGTGAAAAAGATGTGGACGTGGAGCTTGATGACAGAGAGTTGATGGGGGGTGGAGATGATTTCCAGTCAGCGTATGCCATTCTTTTCCACTTTAGAGTACTTTATTCGTGATACCTAACTAAACTTACCTATCTTCTTTAGATTGGCCGCTAAAAGGCGGGCTGAGCAGGCAAGACAAGGACGCCGTGAAAGATTCAAGGATGAGAAAGTCCAATCAATGAGCGAGAAGCTTTCCAACTTCCAGGCTAAAGAGGCTGCGACAATGGAAATGTTCAAACGTATGGCTGAGGAGAGGAAACGACGAGAGCAAGGCGGTGGTTAATAGCTTCACCTAGTCTAGTCCCTCAACACAATTTTGTACAGGATATGCTAGATACCTTCAGTTTTTTCATTCATATATTTATACAGCTTAAAATGACGCTTTACATATTGGACTACCGCATGGTTGCGTAATCTCTAAAAGATACTTGCCACGCTTTCATTCTCCCTCTAATCATAATAGGAAAAAGAGAAAATGTCCCATAACACTTTGATCCTCGAGGTTTCTTTCGTATTATTCTTTGTTTGGTTTTCAGTTTTATTTTTGGAAGTGGAGCGAAACATGCTTTAAACGTGTTGGAGATTGGGGTTGGGATCAATGGCAGGTGGATAAAATTGACATCGCGGAAAAGTTAGTTCAATGCGAGAAGTTAGTTTAATGCATTCAAAAAAGAGCCCCAACCCATTCTCCATTCGAGGATCAATACTGGCTCGATCGACTACCCATGTTCACACTTCAAGCAATTCTGCGTGCAAGAAACGAATTTACAGGTCTCCCATCCTCTATAGATTCAACCACGTCCTCCACAACCTCCATGCGGACTCCTTCAATATTTTCATACATGGCTCTTAATTCGCCCAGCTGTAGGCGGAGCGGGCCATCCTGGGGTTTATGGTATACATGAACTCCGTCAGTGACGAACTGCGACACGAGGAGATAGCCTCCAGGGCGTAGCAGATATGGAAGTTGCGGGAGGAGCGCACGAGCAAGGAAACGTACCATAAGTATGAGGTCATACGTCTCCTGTTTCCAAAACTCTGGTTCATGATTGGCATGGGGTGCTGCCTCGGCTCCATTCCGATGACTATTTCGCTCCCCAAATTTCCATTTTCCGTCCGACATAATCTTGGCCTCCCATGTTTCCAACTGGCTCTCTCTTCCTATCCCCCGCGCCAGCATTTCTGCTCTCTCCAAGGCGCCACTCCAACAATCTACTCCCGTTGCAGCCCATCTTCCTCTCCCCAGCAACCAGGCCAAATCCCGTCCACTACCGCATCCCAAATCTAGACACCTTAGCACATCCCGCTCTTCCAGCGCTTTCTCGATGCTGGGTGCATGCCGCACAAGAAAGGGGCAAGCAGAGAAGAGAAACCAAGGTTTCGGAGGAAACTCTACCGAATTGAGCGTGTCAGAATTAGATACCGGGACACCAGCTTGCTCGCAAGCTTGCCAGAATTCCTTAACATCGCGGAATTTCCAATGTGCTTGCCATCCCTTCTCGAGTAGCCAGCCGGTCGATTCTCCCTCAGTCGTATCCAAAATCCCCATGGGCACATGCTTGGAGGGCAATTCATACCATCTTTCACCTAATTCTGCGGCCGGGATATTGGTGGAGGGTACAATGTGACGATTCGCGTATGCATCTCGAGGCCGAAGATCGAGGAGGAGATGGCGCGATGGGGATTGGAGAAAATCCTGTAAATTGCGGAGTATTTGACGCATAGGCGCGTCTTCTTCTGGTGATACTGAGAGAGACCCTGGGTTGGGTATCATCCAAGGAGTCAAGTTCTAGACGGTTGCTTCGGGATTCAGAACTCACATTGATACATTGGACACTTTTTTTCAAGAGATCTTTGTTTGCAGTCACGTATTTATATGGAAATTCTATTGTATGAGTTCAAAGGTGATGTTAGCTCCTCCCCATTATTTAGGAAGCAACATCACATAGAGCCTCTAAGATTCTGAATAAATTATACGAAACGAAAGAGGGGGCAAATACATAAATAGAGATTTTAACTGAAGAGAAAAATAACACAATACTGAAGAATGCGAATATTAAACATACATTAAGCAAGGAAGGAAATAATTCTCCTCCACCACGGGCGTTTACCCTTGGCAGCGGCTCTCTCTTCTATTGCTTGAATATCATGCATCTCCACTCGGCGATCCGAGTCTAGATCGATTTCTGCTAGCGGCGTCAGTGGGGTATTGTTGACGAGTTTCGCAATAATATAGCCGACAATGCAGAGGAAAGGGCCAATATAGCATCCGGTGATGAGCAAGACGTCAACCCTAACAATGTACGGGTATCCCTGCACAACCGTGATGACAGTGCAGGCGAGCATTGCGAACAGGGGGCCAAAGGGGAAGAACGGGGCGCGGTAAGGGAGGTCAGATAATGGCCTTCCTTGGACTACGAATGCACGATGGAAGCGGTAGTGGGCGAGGGAGATTCCAAACCTGGATGGGGGAGGGTATATATAGTGTACTCGATTAGTCAGATCCATCCACTGAATAATACGCATGAATCAAGAGGGCTACCAGGTAATAAATCCACCCACTCCGGGAATGGACATCAGCCAAATGAAGACCTTTTCAACCGGTAATAGCTTCGTCAAAAAGCTGAGGCAAGCAATAAGGGCAGAGGCTGCCATGGAGTAAACGGGTACACCGCGTTTGTTGACTGTAGCAAAAATTTTCGGTGCAATGCCCTCTTTTGCAAGACCGGTAAGCGTGCGAGAACTTACATACCTAAGGTCGCAAGGAATCATTGCCGATAAGTCCTCCAGTGTATTATCTCAGGAATAACACTTATTTACAATGCAGAGTTACCGCACGACAAAATGGTGATCAGAATGACCGTATTCATCACAGAAGATACTGCAGCAAAGCCGGCTTTTTCGAACATGCGCGTAAAGGGACTAATGGTAACATTAAGGGAGATGTCTGACCGGAGTAGCGTTGGGTCATCAGCGGGAATCAGAAGGCCAATGAAAAACATACAAAGGATATAGCTGAAATAGGAACCCAGAAGCGATTAGCTAAATAATGAAAAAGTATTGGAAAAATAGTTTTCCACACGTACAAAATCAAAATTCTCCAAAACACATGTTTGATAGCCTTTGGGATGTCCTGTTGGTAATAATAGGTTAGCTCACATTACAAAAAAAAAAGAAAGGAAAGATAAAAATAAAATGTGCTTATTTACCCGGCGAGGATTTTTACTTTCACCTGCGGTAATTCCTACAATCTCGCTCCCTTGCATCGAAAAACTAGCTATAAGGATTTGACAAAGAAAATTAATATTTCTAGAGGTAGGCAACAGGACCAAACTCATGTTTACCGGTGATCAACACAAGCAGAACGCCTCTGAATCCATCGGCAAACGGAGAATAATCTCCAGTCCAATACCGGAATCCAATTCTATCTCCCCCCAAAACTCCGGCGTCAACGAAGATCCCGACAATGATGAACATTGCACAGGCCAAAATTTTTACAAGAGAGAACCAGTATTCCTACACAAACCAAACGTGAGCGATCATGGCGACATTGATATCCAAGCATAGGGATTACCGTCTCGCCATATAATTGGGCACCGAATAAGTTCAGGAGGATAATGAGAACCAGGGTGATGAGACTCCATGCCCACTCAGGGAGGGCGGTAGTCCAGAACTTTAGGACGAGAGCAATGGCTGTGATCTCGGAGGCAATGATAAGCGACCAGCATACCCTGAGTCATTTGGAAAGAAGCGAGACAAGTTAGCCGTGATCCGAACAAGGGGAAGAAGAGAATGCCTCACCAATAGTTCCATCCGATCACCAAACCAAACGAGCGGTCAACGAAGCGGCGGCAGTAGATCGTAAATGCCCCTGTGACGGGGATATAAGACGCCATTTCTCCTAGACTATTAGAGCGAAATAGATGGCGAGGTCATATGAATGAGTTGCTAGAAAGGAAGCATGGGTGGCGAAGTTTACCTCATTGTCACTACATTGAAGAGTGAGGAAAGGAGAGGAAATAAGGTTATTGGAACTCGTATTTTAAGAATATCCTGTTGCTACACGTTACCAAAATATATCAAGAATCCGATGAAGCCATAACCAAGGAGCGCTCCCAGCGGGCCAGCGGTCGTAATACTGAATCCTGAAGACAGGAAAAGGCCCTGTCCAATCACACCACCCAAAGAAATCATCTATATTGGCGCGGGCAAAAGAGTGGTTAATTTTGTTCAAAGAATGACATGATAGATTATCACGACTTGCCTGAAGATGGCGGGATTTCAGCGTGCGGTGCATTTTGTTTTCCTGAGGAGCCTGCTTCTCTTCACCTTGCTCTAGCTGCGACAGGTCCTCGTCTTTGTTGTACGAGAAGGACATCTCGACCTTGTCTTGAGAAGGCATCTCGACCTTGTCTTCTGAGAAGGCTTGTTCATGCACGTTCTCATTCGACGCCTCAGGGTGAGTCGCCGATGCCTTCTGGTCTCCATAGTGGTCGCCGCGGTGGGAGTCGACTCCCGCGGGGGGGGAGCTGTGGCCTTGTCCCGTCATCTTCTGCTGGAATTGGGAGGGACGAGAGGGAAAAGTGCTTGTGAAGGGAGCAGAGCGCAGGGCACTATTGCCGAATAGTTAAATAGCACAAGCAAGATTTCATTAATATTCTATACGTGGGAAACCACGGGAGCAAAATGCCTCAGCCGCCCAATGGGATTCGGCCGATGTCTCACTAAAGTTTATTTTTCCTCTCCGCAGCAGTGATTTGCAGGAATTGAAGGCCGCCAAGTGCTTAATGAAAAAAGTGTAATGAAAGTGCATATTGAGTTTCAGCAAACGCGTTCAAGTCAGCGCTGCCCGCTGCACAAGGTTAGAGGTGGGCCGGGACTCCGACCAGTGCCTTCATTCTCGATGCGGCCCAAGGCCTCGCCGGGCAGCCAGCGCGCAAGGTTCTTTGCGGTGGGCCAAGGTTTCGTTGGCAGGATTAACCGTAAATGCAGGCACATGCATGGGATTAGGCGACAGCCGAGGAACGGTCGTTGTGAACCAAACAAAGGGTCCATTTGTTCCGTCCGCCCATTTCTCGCTTGCGCTTTTTTTTTTTATTTTCTGCTGTAGCCCTGAGTTGAGGCTCAGCCCTCATTTTTGGTGCGAGGCCCAGCCGCCCGGCCTATTGCTGCTGCATTGTGTGGCGGAGGTCTAGGCAAATCGAAGGGCGAAAAGGATCAAATGACCTTGAATCTAAGGCCCAACAAATTTAGTGTGGGAATGGCGTCCGTCTGGAAATACGGCTACAAGTACGAGAGGAGTCTTCAACCTTAACAGGGAATATCGTACAAAGCCTTTTTATTTAAAATAAACAAGGAGAACAGAAAATTGTCGATGCTATTAAAGGGAATATTGTGAGTTGAAAATAAAAGACGTCATTATATATACAGAACAACAGGTGAAAAAAAGACAAAGCCATTAATAAGGGTAGAGTTTTCTCTGCTCGTCTCCTCTGGGGCTGCAATCGTCGCTCCACTACCAATAAGGCAAAGTTAAAACTGCATATACATTATCTAATCTTTAATTGATGCCAACTCACCAACCAAACACGTTGCGGCTCGCCGTCAACTTCTGCTATAAAAGCCCTTATAAACTCAGATTCCTCGACTGAGGCCTGAACCCGACTCCAGATTTTCCTCTTCCTCGCAAGAGGTTCAACGTCTAGAAGAAGGTCCCGTAGTTGCAAGGCTGGGATCTCTGGACGCGGGTATTGAAAGGGGTCTTTAGCGTGCAGATATTCCTAAAAACACAAGGGAGCGAAGAGGGGAAAATGTCAATAAAGTTAAGGATAATTTTACCAAATGGATATATAACTACCTGACATTCCAGAAGGATGGTTACTTCATGCACTAGCCTAGCAACAAGCTTCCTGTCGCTTTCTTGCTGTTTTGCTTTTCTACGCACATGGAATATATAAACCAAGCCTAGCGCAAATCCTAGCGGATGAGTGTAAATAAGGAAAGGAAAAAGAAAAATGAGTGACTAATAGAAAAGGTAAGATGAAACACTATTTACCACAAAGATACACCCATTGCAGTCGCACCAACCTCATTACCCACGTGCTAAGCTGGCAGCTGAGAGAGAAGTGTGGCTTCTGACTTGCGATGAATCTATCACTGCTTCCAGAGGGCAAACTCTCGAATTGAACCTCAGGGTGCTGCTCAATTTTTTTCAGCGCCCTCTCCCATATATCTTTAAAATTTTCACTACCAATGTCCAGCGCATGTCGTCTGTTCAGTATGGTATACAACTCGCTCACCCGCATCCCACGAACACCAGCTCCAAGTGGTTTATTTCGAAGCAATGTACGATGCTGATCCAAGGTCCCACGGTGTCCACAAATAACTTGCCCGGCATGGATGCTCAGCTCTCGCAGGATCTCGTCAACAACCACTTGAACTTGGGCGCCCTTTTCATCGGTAGCAATGCATTTTGGGGCTACAGGAATCAAGCCGCCAAAAGAGAGGGGAGGGGACTGATACACGAATCCTTCGTCACAGATTACCACACCATTTCGTTCACAGGAAGCATGATCTGGACATGGGATACATGTAGGGAGTAATTTGGAGAACCGCCCTCCACTTGGACTCTTAGCACAATACCCCAACCCCACGTTTTCCTTTCTATACCACAATCCACAGACCACTACCAGCACCAGCAGCACGGTCCATACCGAACTCAGAGAGTACACCTCCTTTATCACTGGAGGGCTTTTACTCCTCTTCATTCTTCGCTTCTTTGAATCATATGCAGCTGAGGAGATAGATGGTGACCTCTTGGTGTTTTGAATGAGGTCTATATCATGTTCGTAAGGTGTTTGTGTCATGAATTTCTCCAACGGAGATAAAGTTTGGATGGGCTCAACTTGCGAAATGGGTGTGGATTGGCGCTGAGGCAACAAGGCAGGGATTGGGAGCCCATCGAGGGAATCGAGAGAGGTGTTGGTGGTGGAGGAGAGAGTGGTTCGAGATAGAGAATGAACTTGGCGCGAAAGACTTTGGCTGCGGCTGCGGCTGCGGCTGCGGCTGCGACTCCGACGCAAGCTCTGGTCGTGCATGGAATGTCGAAAATTCGTTAGCTCATCCTCGAATTCTCCTGATGCAGACACGATCGGGGACTGCAAGATTTCGCTCTAGAGAAACAAAAATAAAAGCAAATCGATATTTTATTCGTCGCGGTGGAAAATGAAAATAGCTCAAATAAAGGTATCTACTTTTCGTGTCTGAGGCCGGAGTGTATACCGCGACATACTCAAGTCTGACTCCGCGGCGTCCACTGGCGCATTCTCATGAACTAATGGAGTCTATACGAGATAAAACGAAATTCATTAGACTGCAATTCTGATTCAGCTAGGACATTGACTATTGTGTACTCTTTGTCGAGTGACCGATCTTTCTCTGGGCTTGGGCATTGCTTGTTTTGGCGCCGGAATCGCAAAACCATCGCTATTCCTGCTCCATTCTTCAACCTCGTTTTCTGCCTCTTCCTCCCGACCTCCCTTCTGTCCTGCAATAATGATTCCACGCGAACTCGGTTTCACATTCCGATGGGCCAAAAGTATGCGTTCGGCCTGGGGGACGATCTGTTGGCGGAAAAGTTGGACCAGCTCCCGCTTTTTGGCACTTGACCGTGTTGCAACATCATGCTTAAGCAGGATACCGCGCAGCTCGGCCACCCGTAACTTTGTGGGGTCAAAGCCGGGCTCAAGGTAATAGTATTCTCCCGTTTTGGACATCAGGCGAAAACTAGGAGAAGCAGAAGTAGAGGATTTGTATTGAAAATGGAGCAGGAATAAAATTAAACGCGTTGAAACGCGTAACAAACAGGCGCAGTAAAAATTAAAATATTCAAAATGGAAAATCAAAGCAACAGTTAACATAAGGGCAAAACTAAATATATGTAGGGGGAGAAAAAGTTATAGACAAAGATGCAATATATATACTAGTCGTTAGAAAAAAAAATTACAAAAGAAAGGCTGTTCTAAAACAGAAAACCGATTTAAGTGTTGGTATCATGCCGAGAATGCTGCGTGTTATTTCGGTTTATACAAATCCAGATTCATTTAGCAACCTTGCAATCTTTTCATCCTCCCTTTCCCTACGAAAATCAGCTTGGCATTAGAACTCTACACTAAAACTACGGTTGGATATTATTAAGAATGGATAAGTTACCTCGGCTCAAGACTTAAGCTCAACGGATAAAGCTCTTCGACCGCTCGAGCACTTTGTAGACATTTCCGCAAAAAGAGCTGGATCTCGGGGACAGGCGCTAGGGAATAGGGCGTGATTTGGTAGCGCTGAAGCTCACGGATCACCTCCGCCGTTTTAGTGTATTTTGCAAAGTTGATTAGTTCGTGAGAACGCTTGAGACTATCTGGGTTGCCATCCTCAATAAAAGTGAGATCGGTGAGATAGACACCAAGAAATGGAACGCAGGGCGGTTCAGAGGCTTTTAAAACGCGGCGATATTCACCAAAGTTCTTAGCCGAACTCATGAGCTTTTTGAGTTGGCTGAAGGCAAGCATGGTCTTTTGATTGACCAGCTTTATTATTTTAACAAAAATAGAATCAAGTTAATGGCTCAATCCTCGAAATGGTACTAATTGTGCAGTACTCACCTCCCAAGTTCGTTTCAACCTGAAAATTGCAGAAGAATCGAGCCCGGCCACAATCGCCATACAGGTGTTGAAATTGTTTAATGTACGGCATTTCTGGAAATATATTCGTTTAGCCAAGTGAGTCTGGGTCGATTATCAATTTATAGCATTACCTCTGCAATAGCAACAAAGCGCTTTATCAATGAGACTCTTTTCTTCATATCGATTTGCGACAATATCGATTCAGCAACCCAGCATGTCATCTGAAAAAAAAGGGAGTTAGCACCACTAGGATGAAAGAACTTAAAAAGCTCAAGGTGATAATCCAAGTCACCTGGTTGCTCTGCTCAATCAACGCCTTAACATTCTCTGCAATATTCCCGGTAGAATCCTCCGCGCTCCATATTTTGTTCAAACACTCCACTGGATTTATCCTATTGAACAATCGAGCATCCATCAGCGTTAATTGCCGTGCGATCTCAAGGTTGTCCAGGTCCTCGAGTTTTATCCTCTGCAGGTTGCGCGGTAAAATGGAGAGCGGGATATTTATGGACGCATTTGCTACCATTTTGCGAATTCCACACGCATCTGGTTGCGATATTCGCTTGTCAATTAACTTAATGAGCTGGGAAGCAGGCATGGACATGTGTTGTTGCATTGTTTTGAGAGCGAACTCTTTCAGTGCAGGCAAATAGCGTATATCTTCCGCATCCATAAAGTAATTTTCGAGCCAGTTCTTTAGCACGTTAAACACACGAAGCCTCACGGGGGTCTGCTTCTTCTCGATCCATGTTGCTAGCTCCTCTTCACTAAGTCCAGGTGGAGGCTTTAAAAGGAAGCGCTGGCAGAGCATATCAAGAAAGATTTCCGTCCGTGTAAAAGAGCGATAGGTCAGCAAAAATGTTGCATTAAAACTCGCATCGTGTTGATCGTGGAGGGTCAACCGTTCCACCAAGCCGCGCAGAGTGCCACCCTTGACATGCCCATCCCCAGTGAAAATAAGTTCGTCTGGTCCAATATCGGGGCCCAAGTAGGGGATTTTCGCATCAAATAGATGGTAGCTCTGCTCGTTCGAAGGCGTTGGCATCGGGTCCTCGCCAAAGAATTTACGTAATTTATCGGGGCGTGGAGAATGAAATACCGGTAACGCGCCTGCCTCCACCGCGGAAACCACCGTGGCACTGGCATCTAAACCATCATGCGCCGCAATTTCCAGCGATGATTTTTCGTCGCCATTAAGGGTCGAGTTCTTGCGAGCAGACACCTCTGAGTCAGAGGAGATAAAGTCGTCGGAGAGCTCATCGGAAGGGTGATTAGCCCGATGTCGTCGATGCTTTCCATTACCATTTACGGGCGGAGGTGCTTATTAAATGATAAGAGAGATTTAGCCGAATTTTAGGGAAGCAGTGGATATAATGAAAATGTATCAACATCTTCCATGACACACTAACTTACCATGCATCTCGGGTATGGCGTTTATCCTCTTAAGAAGCTTTTGAACACCATTTTGCACCGCGTCCACCGTCTCACTGATCTGGTCTGCTACAATCATTTCACATGATATATTCTGATTGGTGCTCATTTGCACTTCCAAAATGAGCTTTCCCGTATGATTATAAAGTGCCTGCATCATACATTGCAATTCTGTGTACACGGGGAGTTCACGCAAGAGTTTTGCCTCTTCGACCAGATTCAAAAAGCTATTTAACAAATAGGAGATCTCCTGCACTCGCATGATCAAAGCCGTCTGAACTGACAGAGTGTGGATGGACTTGAGGCATTGTTCCGTTAAAGCAGCTTGGACATCATTTTGAATATGATGGATCACTTTCTCAATGAGATTCGAATGGTTCTCCAGCTGGTCGAGTAAGCCCGGACGATGATTCGCATGCCCACCTGCCGCCTGTGAGCTTTCCAAATCCTCGCTCGGTGACGATGTTGAAGAGACAGATTGAGAAAAGAAGAAATTCTGGCTATGCAGCGTTGACCGCGCTGCCTCCTCCGTGGTTAATATATACGGGTGAGTATTAAAGACTTCTACGCCACATTCTTGTGCTAGTAATACAAATTTTCTGACAGTCACAAGCACATTCTGCGCGTCCTCCTTTAACCTTGCTATCGTTTCCGGTTCACAGATCCCAGTTGCCATTTTCGCGGAGAGAGTCAGTCGTGAAAGCGTGGCAGTTATTGCACGGCGCTGTGTTTTCAGGACGCGATCCTGTCGGAAATACACAGAGTCCTTATCCATGCAATCGCAAGCATGAAGCATTCCGCGGATGGATAGTATAACCTTGTTAGCACACGCATCAAACCGATCTTTCTCTCCATGTTCGACTGCTTGTCGCAGATCCTTAATAGCAACTGCAATTTGGGTGTTTAATTGCGGCCATGACACTGGTTCATCTGCGGAGTTGATATGATTAGTTGGTGAAGGTGTCGAGTGCACATGAGTTTGTCGAGCACCATCTTGATTAGATGAGGCATGGTTAGAAGAAATGTGATGTTGCGGCGGTTCTTGCTGCACCATGGGATCGGATGGCGATTGAGGGGAGCTGATATCATTGCCGGTGTGAGAATTGGTATTCATCTGAGTATCACCGTCGTCATAGACGTCATCTATATTCCACGTTGTTTCCTCCGATACCGTGTTGTAGTAGTATACACGACCTCTGGGAGTACGCTTCTGCACCCAATTTGGAGGTAGATCCGACATCTTTGGTGGCTGCTTCTCTACCTCGGGAGACATGCGATTATGATTCGATGACACAGGTATGCGCTCAGGAGACTTTGTGTCAAATAAAATCAATAGAGATAAAATGAGTAAAGAGATGCAATATAGTTAGAAGCTTCATCTGGTTATTACCCGGATTGCAGTGTTTTCTCGACTAACATTAGTAGCCATTCCATTTGATCTATTTAATGGCAAATCCCATAGAGTCTCACCCGTTACTGCGTTAAGGTAAAATATGGCACCATTGGCTGCAATCTTAGGAGTCCACACGTCCATCCTCTAATTTATAGAAAACACGGTTGTAAGAAATTGTAATTGATTCATTGACGATGCACAATCACATACCGCATCTGTTTCATCTTCTGAAACAGCCTCCTCCTCAGAATCATGGTTATCGATTATTTCCACGTAGTTCGATGGAAACCATCCACGCCGTCCATTTGCAACTCCATCCCACCACCCGACATCCAATTGTCCCAGAACCTAAACAATGCGAACGTAGAGAATTCATCCATTAGGAATCTTATGCAGGAATCTAGATCTAACAATCAATACTAACCTCCACATTGTCCCCCTTCCGAAACTGTAGTGTATGTGGTTCGCTCGATTGGAACTCATATAGTGCTCTTGCTATACAGATGACTTTTGGATCTGCCATCGAGGAAGAAGAGCGCCACGTAATGGTCTTTCGATTGAGGCAAAAAGGCCAGCTTCGTCGTTTGTGGAGATATATGAACCTAAATTTTTTTAACACCCATTAATTAATTTTTGTGGCTTATGGTGAGAAGTCACAAACTCTATTTTCAGGGCACGATTCAGATTCTCTAATGCTCATGTGCTCTAACTTAAAATAAAATGGTTTTTGCGCGGGGTAAACTCCTTTCCCTAAGACTTTCCCACCGAGACCTTCTAACTGATAAAACATTTCTTATCGCCTTATTCCCATACTTTATTCAATATGACCTTTATTCATTTCATGTCCAAGAATAAACCAGTAAGTATTCTCTCAAGCTAATAGATACATGAGCACGACTCACTCATAGTTATTTCGCTAATTAACCTAGCTAATTCCATTGTTCATGGCAGTTGGAGCAGGTCTTGTTGGAGGTGTAGCGTATGTATTTCCCTTTTTCTTGGTAAATACACTCTACTCTTATCACATAGTTCTGCCTTACTAGGTTTATGGGCTACAACCTCGCTTACAACCCTGATGTGATTCTCGATAAAACAGGGGATAGGCAGCCATGGAATCGTATTAAGCAGCACCAAAACTCGAAAGTAAGAGCCTCTTGAAACGTGACCCTTTGAATGAACTCACAAAATTCTCCACCAACCTTTTTTTCTAGTTATTAACCATAAATAAGGAATTCTTCGAAAACCGAAGGGATATGCCAGATAAAAGGTTCTAAGCATGAGAGCCTCGCGGTGCATAATTTTTGGGGGTCAAAACGGCGACTCCTTAACTCGATGTCCATCGAACAAACATGTGTTTACTGTTATACTCTCTAACTCCCTGCTCTTGTTGACCATATGAATTTTTTAAAGAAATAAAATGCAATATCTGGATGATGATTTAATATTCTGAAGAGGTCTCTGCATTGTTAAAGGAGATACTTATGAAATCCAGAAAGGAGCTCTTTTATCATATATATCATGACTATTCTTGCTTAACAGATGTATATGAAAATCTCCAAATATTGATCCAGGTAAAGAGAGAATATTATCTAAATCGATCTTATTGTCTTAGTTTAATTTGATATCCCAACTTAGGGGGGTTCAATGCAGAAATCACCACTATCATTTTAATTAGGAGTCTTTATGATAAAATATTTCCAAAATTGCTCGGAAAAGCGTACGTGAAATAGTCTGAGAAAATTTATTTTCAATGATCTTGAAGGCAAATATAATTATATGCTCTCATATCGGCCCCTATATGGATAATTGTCAAGGACCAAGGTAATCTCAGAAAGGATATATTAGTTGTATCGGAAAGAACCTGGTATTCAAGCAAACAGCTACCAGCTTGTTAGTAAATTAAACAAGCTGTAAACAATGGAATAAATTTCATCCCCGCGGAATTCAGCCATTTATTAATTGTTTTATTTTAATTTTCATAAATCGAGTATATCATTATTATAAATGCATCATGAGACAAAGACAAGATCATAGACTTATATCGACTGTATTTTATTTTCCGGCAACTCTGCATAAATAAATAGTCATTTCATCTATTGTAGAGGATACGTGTTTAATAGTCTGAACAGATGAATATACCCGAAAATTATTATGCTTGAATGCAAAATTCTTTGAAATAAAATTGTGGTAAGTTAAAGATAGTTTGAAAGATAGTTTGGAAAATACTTCCATGCCTACTCTTTGGAGAGGGTAACTACACATGAGGCATGGCAAGCAATCGAAATGGCATATAGTTACGGAATATACTATTATTGCAGCGAACAAGAAATGATTGGAACGGAGTATTATTTCACCTAGGCAGCCTATTATAGATTCGCTCAAATGGATCACCGGCCTAGTCACTATTTATGTACATGCTCTTTCCAATTTTGCCCCTGAATCTACAATTTTTTAGACTCCCTAGAAAAAACCAGCGGGTCGGTCATAGCATTATGATCACCGGCCATTCGTCAAATTAAGGTTACTCTCGAATCAAGAGGAGGTTAATGAAAAGTTGCCTTCAACCCTAGTTTCCCCTTATTTTCTCCTTTTTCTCCTTCGGGCGAAGGTTCTCTCTATTCGACTATCCGTTTTTCCTCTCTGTTATTTCTCCTTCATTACATTTGAATCTCATTTCCACATTTCACCTCAGCATCTCTCAATTCCCGATTCATAATCCTTGATATATTCCCTATTGTCTATTAGTTTACTTAAGTTACTTTCCCCCGCAACCGAAGTTTATACTTTCTTAAAAAGACGCAAGAAGAAAACCTTAGTGAATTATCCTAATATACTTCTCTGCTGAGGCCATATGTCCTCTGAACCACAAGCCCCCGAGAACACTGGCCCTCAGGAGCCTTCACCGCCGCCACATGCGGCTGAGCCACCAGAACGTGCTATGTCAGAGACATCTTCGATTGTGGAAGAGCATGATTTCCGAGAAGGTGGCAAATCCGTTTTCGAGAAACCGTTTTATCGGCATAAACGCTACTGGGTTATTTGCCTGATTATCACCATCATTCTACTCGCAATATTTATTCCACTTATTATCTTCGTGTTTTTCCCTCTTATTACGCAATCTATCCTCAATAGCGCAAATCTAAGTGTGGATGAAGGAAATATCACTTCACCAGAACCCAGTAGCTTTGCGCTTTCCATGAATGCCCTATTTACAAATACAGGTATTTGTCTGCAATGTGCACGATGATCCATTATGAATCTTAATTTTGATTTTTGCTTCTGGCTTCCAATATTAAGGCCCATTTGCTGCATCTATTGACTTCACAAGGCCAGTACAAGTCTCATGGAACGACACCTTACTAGGTTCATTTTCGCTCCCGCCTGTAAGCGTGTCTGGCGGAAGCGGTGTTCTGAATGCTACCACGAATTTTCAGATCGTTGACCCAACCATGTTCGCTAAATTTATCCAAAACATTAGTCAAGCGGAGGAATTCGTATGGCACCTCTCCTCGAGTGCAAATGCCAAAGCCTTGGGTTTGTCAGCAAACAACCTTAAGATCGAAAAGGCAATTACATTAAAAGGTAATTGAAAACAAATTCGCTATTATAATATCGAGAAATTTTCTAATATGGCTTGTGACCTTAAGGCCTTAATGGGCTCAAAAATACCACTATTCTATCCCTCGAATTACCGTCGGATGATCCGGCCGGGGGAGCAAGAGCCAAAGTCGCGACAAAAATCATAAATCCCTCTCCATTGGGTGTTCAGTTGGGTAATATCAAGATAGATATGAGCTATAACGGCATTTTCCTTGGCCAGAGTATATATTTTTTTGCTTAATATATTTAAGTGCATGCTTTAACGTTTTTGGTGTTGCTCTAATAGCCGAAGCAAGTGGCGTATTCCTTGGCGCTGGCACCAATTATCTAAATCTTACCGGTCGACTTATTCCTCACAATAATACAGCTGAGCTCGATGAACTCTCCAATATGTTTAGCGACTATGTAGGAGGAAGATTAGTGTATGCTCAGGCGGTGATCGCGGACGCTAAGCCTGATGGGGTTAACAAAGTTTTATGGTTGACCGAGGGCCTAAAAACAACCACGCTAAATGCGAGCTTACAAATTGCTCCACTCAATCTTATTCAGAATGTCGGGCTTCGTACTGCAAGATTTGAATTCTCTCCACAGACGCCATATTCACCACTCCTCAGCTCGAACAATGTCTCGGCTGCCATTGCCAACCCGTTTGGAATTGCAATTAACATCAATGAAGTGAAGCAAAATATATCAATCGCGCGTGCAGGATTCGATCCACTCGCAGACGTTATGACCGATTTTGGAGTCGCAGTTCCAGGGGGCAAACCCGGGGATATAATGCTATCCATCCCCCCATCTCCATTGAAGCTCAGAGCTGGAAAGGAAGCAGAGTTTGAGGATTTACTAAAGAATCTAACTCTCGGAAACAGCACGATGGCGACACTGGCGGGTAATGCAACAGCGAAAATCAATATTTCGATAGGGCAGCTAACGCTTAAACAAGTGAAATTCTCAAGCAATGTGACCCTTTACGGTAATGTGAATTAAATTAATGAATTTCCAACTATCTCTGGAGGTTAAACTATAAAATCTCTAATTCTAACGTTTATACCCAACAGGTCTTCAAGGATTGAAAAATCCTCCACCAGTTATTTCTGGCATTGACCTTGTCGGAGGAACCCCGGAGGGCCTCGATCTCGTTATTAATTCGAGTATTACCAATCCAAGTAACCTCGAAATTGCTCTCAATTCGGATGTTTTGCTGCGTATTGATTATCAAGTGAGGCCTCTTTTTCACAGTTATGGTAGTATCTAAACTTATATTTATCCTCTCGTTTTTTTCTGTTAGAATATCCCTATCTCAAATTCCACCTTGATTCGTAATTTGACGCTGCGAATTGGACCAAATGAGCTCCCGGGCTACAATAAATTAGACGTCAATGCTACACCTCAGGGCAAGGATCTTCTTGAAAAATTTCTCGCTGGGACAAATAACACAGTTCTTCTGGGTGGTCTCCAGGATTCAACCCAAATTGTGTCGATAAATCCCGCCTTTTCTTTGATTGGCGTTGATGTTATCCTCCCTGGTCTCAAGGACAAGCTGCTTAAATATGGTATGCTTCGTATACATCCCGAAACACCAGAAACAACTATTGCGACTGCAATAGTTGTTATGGCGAATCCATTCACCGCTACGTTGGACTTGACCAAGATTGTCGCAACTATTGATGCTTATGGCGTGCCTCTGGGTTTCATCGATGTGGAACGGTCATCGAATCCTTTGCGAGCCATCGGAAAATCCGACTCTTTTCTCGAATTGCCGGTTAGACTGAATCTGGATCCGAGCGCCCTTATTGTCCTATTTCGACAGAGTGCCAAGGCTAAGGGCCTTGATTTAACACAACTCGATACATTGTTGGAGTTGGGTGGAATAAAGGTAGAGGACTCGAATGCTATACCGATCTCTCGACGGCTCGCTAGACGCAACATATTTGACGGGTTCAATATTGTTGATTTTACAAAGAGCGCAATCAAAACAATTCCTACCGACAATCACCTTGAGGCCACTTCGAATATCGGATCCTACACATCGACTTTCAGATATAATCAATCTGACGTCATAGTGAAGACAGACGATAGCGTGGTGATATTACTTCCTATAGTAGGAAATCCAATCGTGCAGACTATCGTAAACAATGCGAAGCTCAATATCGAAAGCGTGCTTATCACAGACCCTACAAATTCACGTTTTAAGGCACATTTCAAAGGTTCAATCACTAATGTTGGCCCTTTCTCTGCAAAGATACACCTCAATAAGCCATTGACAATCAGCTGGAAAGGCAAAAAACTTGTAAGTGCAAATCTACCTGATATAACTTCCGAGCCAGACGTTGGAGCGATTATCGATGTCGATTCAGATGCAACAATTCTTGACGTAGCCGCGAACGAAGAGTTCACCAAAGCTTTGCTCAACGAAGCAACATTCGATTGGCAGATCTATGCGGAAGACATCTCGGTTACCGCCCTTGGATTTACTTTTTCTGGGATCTACATGGACAAGTCCGTCAGCCTTAAGGGTTTCAACGGCTTACGTGAAGGTACAGCTATCAAAAATTTTGACGTCCCAGGTCTCGATCCTGCTGGAGGGTTCCATACTGATATCGTGGTCGGGTTAAACAACCCAAGCAATGTTGGCATGAGAGCACAGGGATTGAACTTTAACGCCTATTTTAATGGGATCCTTCTCGCTGAGTTTGGCGCAAAAGATCAAGTAATCCTTCCACTCAAGCCTAGTGAACTTCATCTCAGTGGCCGCCTTCTTCCGCAGACATCACAAGAAGGTTTGGAAAGCGTGTCTAAAGTAGTTAACAATCTGCTCACTGGAGCCGATACCCCGTTGACTGGAATCGGCGTGGATGCGTTCGGGCCGGAGGGACGTGTAGACTGGCTCTCGTCCGCATTCCAGTCGCTGAAGCTGGAGCTTATCCTTCCCGGGATCCAAAACTTTAATGCATTAAACAGCATTTCACTGCTTAATACAGAACTGGTTCTAACCAAAGAGACGGCCTATTCACCCATCTTCTCCTCTACGGATGTATTTGCTACCTTCAGTTTACCATTCAACGTACCCGTCGATATTACGCAAAATGCACCGACCTTTACGGCAAGATATATGGGCCGGGATATGGCATCCATTAAATCAGGCTATGTACCAGTGGTGACGGATCCCCGCCCAGGCGGTGGGTCATTGCATACAATATTGAGTCCGGCACCATTAATGGTTTTACCAGGATCTCGCGATTTATTCAACAAGTTCTTGACCCAATTAACCGTCTCAGCTTCAGTGGAATTAGAGTTTATCGGAACAATTGATCTGGTTGCAAACTCGGCGGTTGGTGTGCTCACCCTTTATAAACTTCCAGTGCAGGTCAAGTCGAGTATCCCAGGTACATTCAAATAGCTCAAAGTAATTAAACAAGTAGAACTAACTCTAGAGCTGATTTATAATAGGTTTACAAGGTCTTGTGGCAAGACCCTCTGTCATTGAGAGCGTAGACGTGGTTGGTGGCACTCGCGACACTCTAATGAGTGAGACAATACATTATGTGTACAACCCAAGCAACAACACTGCTACGCTAGGTGATATCAGCCTCGATGTCCTTTACGAAGACGCCAAAATTGGATATGCTCTCATAAAAGGCTTCAAGGTAGTCCCCGGCCTCAATCGTGTTCAAGTTTCGCTCGGTCTCACTGCAAAAAATGGAGGCAATTTTGAAAAACTGGTTGCGTTGCTAAACGCATTTATCTCTAATCAGCAGCCCTTGGCATCAGTAAAAGGAACTACTTCATCAACAGATATTGAATCGCTCAAGGAAGCTGTCAGTCAGCTCGTCCTTTCATCGAAGCTACCGGCAGTGAGCAACCTAGTTGCACTCGTCAAAATTCGTATTCTATTGTCCACCTTGCTAGATCGCATTGCCCAAGCGAGTGTGGTCATTAACAACCAATTTTCTGCACCTATCTCGATTCTTACGGTTGACGGAAAGGCTTTTTACCGCGAACTTTACCTCGGATATATCAACGTGGATCTTCAAAGCAGACCTCTGATTGCACCTGGCAAATCGAATTTCACAAGTCCATTTTTGCCGCTCAATTTTGAGCTGCTGCGACATCCTCTTCAAGCGATTAAGCTTGTACTTTACTTAGTTCAGGACAGTGGGGTGGTGCCGGGCCCCTTGAAGCCACTGCTTGACTCTGTGCTTAACCTTTCATTCTTCCAGAAGCGTGATCTCATCTCCGAGGATCAAGAGCAACTATATTACCACCTACATGACTTGCATAAGCGTGGTTTAATAGGGGAGCTTGTCTCAGTTGTAGGACGTATTCTTGACGCACTCAAAGTCGACTTACAACTCAATACTAAAGCTCAAATCGGAGAGTTTGTTGTCCCACTCTCAATTGTGCAACGTGGGGTACCTGCAAGACTGGATGACACCCTCTTCCAGATACTGCAAATGGTCGTTGGTCCTGTAATGCAGGGAATTGCAGATACTGCCGATATTAAGATTAATCAGGCTATAGTCAGTAATATCCAGCCGGGCGGTTTCCAACTTTCATTCACAGGAGAAGCAGATAAAGTACCACCGTTGCCGGCGACTTTTCATTTTACATCGCCCGTCTTCGTTAGCTGGCAAGGAAGGCAAATCGGTTTCCTACCCCCGTTGCCTGACATCGAATCTAAACCATTTAGTGGAGCCTCATTCACCGTGCAAACAATTTTCCAGATTACTGATCCTAGTGCGTTCCAAGATTTCCAAAATTCGCAACTGCAGAAACCTGGAGCTCCATTCACTTGGCATATTGAGAGCGAGGGAGTGCAAATCATCATTTTTGGGTTCACTGTAAACAATATCTTAATGAGGAAAGAAGTGTTGGTAAACGGTGGGTTGAATTTTTCTCGTAACTGAAGAGGATAAAGTATACTGAAAATCTTCGTTCCTCATTTAGGATTGTATGGATTAGTGAGCCCTCAACCGCAGGATATGCAAGCTGCCGTTGCTAAATCACCCCAACAAAACTCGGTTCCTCAGGGAAATATGGCTAATTCGCCGCCTCTTTCTCCCAACGCAAACGGCGCAAAAGTGCCGGCTATATTGCCCAATTATTCGCCTCAAAAGCCCCCGCAACAACAACAACAACAACAACAATTCCCTTTGCGACCGCAGTCTAACCCGCAACTACCCCCCTCAAGGGCTGGAGCTCCAAACCGTGATGCCCAGGAACCTCCGCAATCTAGCACATCTTCGTCCTCATCTGCGCCGCCCGATTCGGGTATGGCACCGCAGGAGTCTAGACATATGTTCTCGGTAGGCGGACAACCTACATCAAACTCTACGTCAACATGGCTATCGCTTGTTAATGGAATTTCACAGATGTTCCAGAACGTGAAATCGAACCATAAGAAGCGATGATACGTTTTTGAAATTAGACAGATTTTGTATAGACGTGTATTTTATTGGAACATAGGTGTATGTGAAGTAGATATATTTAATTGACGCTTGTGCGTGATGTTCAATCGCATTGGTATTATTCTTCCTTAGATGTCAGCTCCAATTACATCATGAGTCTTCAGGGATTAATCATGATGTAACTTACAATCCTCCAAAACGCTAAACTTAGGAACAACTATTCCATATTGGGAAATTACGGACTCAATTCTTATTAAGTGATGATAAAATTGAGGTATACATTGAATAAAAACCTATCACATCATCAGCATCAAGATAAATGGAAACGGCGTCCATTTTTGGATAACTGACTTCAAGCTGGCGTTGGGAGTCAATTGGGTATTTCCTGGTTGAGAGAAAAATAATGTTTGATACGATAACGTGTTTGTAAAGGCATTACACTTGAGAATGATAATTCATTTTATATTTTAGGGTATTAATTGAAGAGCATATTACTGACAATATTCTGTTGCAAACGTATCAGATCGAAAATAAGGAAATTATCAGGTGATCCTATGGATTCAGGAATAAACTTGTGCTTGGCTAATATCAATAATATTAATAATCAGTTAAACAATATCAATATTATAGCAATTCAATGGAGAAGTGTTTGATCTCAGGATGTACAGATTACAATGAGCCCGTTGTAAATTGTAGGTAAAGATCTACTTCTGAGCCAGTAGCGTATTGGACTCCGAATATTCTGGAAAGGAATCCTGATGTAAGGGCGTATTTATACTTTAATTTTGGAGTTTAAAGTACAAACTCAATAATTATTTAAGCGGTCTCTCCAAGAATAGTTTAGGATATTTTGCATTACAACATGGGATTCAAGATATTATGTATTTAGTTCCTGATGATAGAGATAGCATTCTAATCACGTTTAAAGCTCTTAATCAGGGACAACCGTTTTGTTGCTATAGTAAAAGGTACACCTGTGCACGAGGCGAACTTTAGAAAGAGCCCAGACATCGAAACATGCACATTGCATTATTATCCTGTAAACTATGCAAAATAAAATTCAGGCGCTGACAGTAATGGTTCTCTGTCGGAGTGCTTATCCATATTGATAATAGATGATTAGGGAGTTTCTCCGTTTATTAGAGTCTCAGTGGGAGAAAATTTTTTGTAACTTCATCCAATTGCTAATGTTCTAGCAAAAATCCTATTCAAAAGCCATCCCATTTGTATTTTATTTTCAAGAACAACACAATCGCGGGCATGGACGGTAAGGACGTTCGAAACTATACATAATAGAGGGTAAACCGCCCAATATATTAGCTGAAACTATTTGATGCTGATACCTCTTCAAAGGGTTGAAGATCTGTCCCAACTAATGCAGTCACATCTGCACAAACGTCAAATTTAAGTATTATAAATGATTCATGAGTCTTCGGCGTCAAGTTATTTTAATTTTTTCCCCGCAAGTACCTCACCCTCTTCCATTATTCTTATTAGTTTTTAGGCATCTCTCTTTTTCCCCTTCTCTTCTCTGTCGTCATTCAACTTATCTTTTGCTTATTCCCCCTAACTTTTCCGCCTCTTTGATTATAACAGCTATTTTTTTTTGTTTTTGTTTTATTTCATTTTATCTTATCTTTCACCAACACCATCTTTTTCTATTTGAATTATTAATCAAAATGACTGAAGCTGAAGTGGACGTATTTGCCAATGCCTTAGAGTACTACACAAGTGGTGATAACCGTGTTAACAGATGGAGAACCCTAAGTGTCGTAAGTGTGATTTTCTAAATTCTTAGATAAAATATCCATTATTGCATAAACATTCTTTGGGTTGTGGCTTGAAATCAATTCAATGATTACTTCTCCTAACAGGCTAACAAAGGAGCAGCCCCCGGACAAGGCAATGGGCGTTCTGTCGAGGAGCCCTTCCGTCGTCGTCGCCGCGCATCTCATGGTAAGTTAGTTTGTTGACTCAGTCTTGCTGGTCATGGTTGAGATTTTTCTTTATAACTTTATCCTTTTTATCAGATGATAAAAACAAGCCTCGAAAGTTTTTGATCGATGTTGAAGAGACAAAGCGCATCATCCTTGAACAAGAGGATACCGATGGTGATTTTCAAATCACCATTCATGATGCCGGTCCAAAAACTCTACCTGTAGGAACAGCTGATTCGGGCGGATACCGCAAATATGAAATCCGGGGCACCTATATGTTATCTAATCTGCTACAAGAGCTGGCCTTAGCAAATGATTGTATGTTCTTTCAACTTACAGAAAGCTCGTATTGTTAATGATTTTTTATTGTGTTTTTATAGATGGACGTAAATACATTGTGTTAGATGAAGCACGGCTCAATGAGAATCCTGTAGACCGCCTTTCTCGAATGATTCGCCACCATTTCTGGGATGGGCTTACCCGTCGAATTGACGCTGATGGTCTAGAGATCATCTGTGCCGATCCCAAAAATCGCACTGGAAATCGTACCCCTCGCATCTATGTTCCCTATGACGATACCGAGGCATACAAGTATTACAAATTGGTTGCTGAGAGCAGAAAGCACTTGAATCTTGATGTACAGCGCTTGCCTAAAGATATAACTCCCGAGTATGTTAAAAGTATCAATGATAGACCAGGAATTCTTGCGCTTGCTATGCGTCAGAGCGTAGATAAGGATGGAAATCCTACGCTTCGCGGAGTGCCCTTTGTAGTCCCGGGTGGCCGCTTTAACGAAATGTATGGATGGGACTCGTATTTCGAGGCACTGGGCCTACTTGCCGATGGGCGTATAGAACTTGCGCGAGATATGGTTGATAACTTCGTATACGAAATTAAACACTACGGCAAAATCTTGAACGCTAACCGTAGCTATTACCTCACTCGTACGCAACCTCCATTCCTGACTGATATGGCGCTCAAGGTATATCATCGGCTTAACACTGCAATCGAGGCAGAAAATAAAGAATGGTTGGCAGTTGTGATACTTGCGGCGATCAAGGAGTATCTTAATGTATGGATGTCACCCCCGCGCCTAGACCCCAAAACTGGACTCAGCCGATACCACTGTACTGGTATTGGTATGCCGCCGGAAACAGAAGCATCTCATTTTGATCACATTATTGAGCCCTATGCCCAAGCGCTTGGCCTTACAATTAAGGAATATGCATCGAAGTATAACTCAGGCGAGATCAAGGAGCCAAAGCTTGACGAGTATTTTGTCCACGATCGTGCAGTGAGAGAATCTGGCCACGATACTACTTATCGGTTGGAGAAGCGATGTGCACATCTTGGCACCATCGATCTGCAGTGTCTCCTCTATAAATACGAAATAGATATCGCCGAGACTATTCGCGACCTCTTTGACGATTCTCTTACCTCGGAAGATGGCACAGTACATCATAGCGAGGAGTGGTTTGCGCGTGCGAAGCATCGTCGTAGCATGATTGATAAATACTGCTGGAACGAAGAGAAGAGCATGTATTTTGATTATAATACGCAGACCGGTGAGCAATCTACTTACGAGAGCGTGACTACCTTCTGGACATTGTGGGCTGAATGTGCCTCACCTGAAAAGGCCGAGCGCATGATCGCTAACTCCCTCCACAAATTCGAGGTCCTTGGTGGTCTCGTATGTGGAACCGAAGAGTCGCGAGGACAAATCTCCCTAGATCGACCCAACCGCCAATGGGATTACCCATTTGGATGGGCACCTCATCAAATCATGGCATGGACTGGCTTTTCCAACTACAACTACCATGATATCACCAAACGCCTTGCCTACCGCTGGCTTTACACCATTACTAAATCTTTTGTTGACTTTAACGGCGTTGTACCGGAGAAATTCGACGTTGTCAATCTTACCCACAAGGTTAAGGTTGAATATGGTAATGTTGGAGTAGACTTCAAATTCGTGCCACGTGAAGGTTGGTAGATTTACCCCCATTCCCAAGTAGTGTATACATTATTAACTTTTCTCTTTTTGTTTGTATTTGATAATAGGATTCGGGTGGATGAATAGCAGCTATAATATAGGTCTTGAATATCTTTCAACTCATATGCGTCGCGCCCTTGGTGCCATTACTAGCCCTGAAGTGTTTTTTAAGGAAAAATAAATCGATGTCCAGATGGAGAAGCCATATGGGTATTTGCACTGTGTCCCTTATACTTTTTTTTTTAAGAAAAGTGGACGTGTTAATTTTTGCATTTCATTATTTTTATTCTTGCATGAGGTCTATATATTGTGATATGTATCTCCCCTTTCTTCATTATTTCCCACTGTTTTTCAAAGTTCCTCAAATGGCGAACTATGCCTACAGATCTCCTCACTCTTTCTCTGAGAATTTTGTTGTAACTTTTTCTCTTATTACCTTTTTTTTTTGTTTTTCGACTCATCTATGTAAAATCCATTGGGATTTAGGATGGAAATTTCGCTGCGCTGCAACAAACACTCTCCCATTTTGAATATAAGAAGTCTTTACCGAATGATTGGGATATATTTTATATTTTGGTGCTTATAATTATATATGATATTATATAATCGGATTTGGAAATATGGGATATTTTTGAATAAATTTATTATTTTTAAGGTATGTTCCTATTTTTTTATATATATTGACCCTACTTAAATCATACAGAAAATAAAATAACAAATATAGACGAATTTTATCTTCAATGCAAGAACAAATAGGAGAAAAAGTAAAATCAAATAAACCACTCAAAAGCGCAAGTCGAGTACTGTAATCCGACAAAAGAAAAAAATAAAAATAAAAATATAATAAGCTTCTCGCGTAAAGATTTCATGATTGTTCTCCTGCTCCTTCCGGTTCGGCTTTCACTTCCTGTGGAATATCGGATCGTTCTTCCGCCACATTTCCTTGTACTTGTGACTTTCCCGATGATTCGGCGGAGAGAGGATTAGAGGGGTGTGTAACTGAAGCTTTTTCTTGTTCCTCGTTATTTTTCTCTCCTTGTTCCTCTTTGTTACCACTTTTCTCAACAGACATATCCTCTCCAACGCTTTCTTCATTTAGAGGTACTTCTTCCTTCTTCACCTCAACCTCCATCATTTTGTTTTCTTCTTCTTTCTCCCTCTCCTTTTCTTCGGCTTCCATTCGCTGCCGCTCCTCTTTCTCTTTCTTCTCTTTCTCTTCTCTCTCTTTCTCCTCCAGCTCTCTTCGCTCTCGCTCTCGCTCTTCAGCTTGGCGTCTCTCAATCTCTTCAAGTCTGCTGGCTCTCCACCGCCTCCATCTCTTCACGCGCGAATCAGTCTCCTTTTTCAAAAATGAAATAGAAGGCCGCAAAGTAATGAAAAAGTCCTCTCCACCAGCTATAAAGGCAATACGATAGGTGTCCGGGCAAATTGCAAACGCAAGTTCATAGTTTGTTTGATGAGGAGGTTCAGCAGAACTTAAAGTTCTAGAGCGGTAAAAAAAAGGGATAAATTGTTAATTATATGAAAAATTGAGATCATTATTAAATTTTTTTTTACCGCTTCAAAAATGGACCCTTTGCAATGTTCAATTTTGTCTCCGTTGGCTGCTGAAGTACATAGTTGTTCAAGTATTGATTGAAAGCAGCGGAGTCTTCCAGTACTTTATCCACAGTTTCTGACTCGCGATCCAAAAGTTGTACAGTAAGTACACCACAATTTCGAATCTAACACAAGCAAAATAGGTTGAATATCAGCTTTTCTAAATGGGAGGGGGAGGGGCAAATCAAAACTCACATATTGAATATGATAGAGATAGCGTTCCCGAGTCGTAATTGATTTCTCGGTTGACCGTCGATACGACACTAATCGTTCTATATGACTTGGGCATGTACTATCCTCAATTTGAGACCTGTATTGCTCAAACAATGTCCAGAGTTCTTTCTCTTTGCCAGTGCCGATTATGTGAGTCGTCTATTGTGCCAAAAAAAGTTAGATGAGCCTAGGGCTGAACGCAAAAACTATCACTAAATACCACTGAAATGGCATTTTCGACTATTCGTCGAATATAATAAAGGCAATATGCTCTGTTTCCAAAGATATCACGAAGCCGCTCTTCGAAAGTAACACTTCCAATACTACTCTGGAAGTAGCGAGTAAGCAAATGGATCAATTTGTCCCGAGGTCCAGAGGCATCCGGGTGTTTAGCTAGTGCGAAAAAGAAGAAATTAGAAGATAAAATATAAACAAATATAATGTGCCTAATAAACTATAAATTATAATGTATAAAGTCTACTAACCATTCAATTGCCGGTTCAAAACTCCTAGTCCTACTGCTGTTTGATCTGAAGCTGCGGAATACAGACCATGTCCCCCAAAACATGCAGCGACTTCTTGTAGCCGTGAATAGATAATCTGAATATAGCGGATCAAACAGTAATATAGAGACCCGCTGAAGAGGTGGCGAATGCTGCTGCGTAGATTATCGCGTAGAGAGTAACTCCGTGACATATCTGCATCATCTACCTGCATCGAGTCTCGCCCATCGGCCATTGCCGAAATTGACACTTGGTCTGATAACGCCCCAGAGTCGTCAATGTAATTCCGTAGGAGAGCTTCGCGGCGGTAATCATGCGTATCAGTCCGTATCCGTCCAGTAGCAACTTCTTCTAACTCCGAGGCAGGTGATCTACCGTATTCCTCTTCGGCACCTCCAATTGTACCCCCACCGATTTCATCGTCGTCCCCCTCCTCTGTATCCTTCCTATCAGCAGATCGATCTAAAAATAGCGTGAATACTTCGTTTAAGAACTCTTTGACTCGCTCTCTATCCGAGGTTGGTAGATCATCGTCTTTATCGGCGAAGAGAATAAGGATCTCCTGCACAAGCGCTAGAATATCTGTGTCATCCAATGTATAAACAATGTGGGGACGGTCTCGAACTGGAAGAGGGTAGGGGGAATTAACACGCCGTTTTGTATAAGCGTTCTCAATCTCTTTCAGGAGAGCCTCATCTGTGACATAATGCGAGTCATGGAACTTGATGTTACTGCCTTGATTATCTAGTGCCCGATAATAATTATTCGAATCAATTTCCCGCCAGACTTTGTTCCATTCACGCTTAAAAACAATAGGAAAAAAAAGGTTACTATACCATAAGCAGGAAAGAATTATAAATTACATACTTGACTCCGTTTCCATTCTTCATCTTTTTGCCTTAATCTTTTAAGCACAACCGGAACTGTGACTGCAGGATTGTTATGCAGAGCATCGATAATCTCAAGCCCCGCAGCGTTCCCATATATTTTCTTTATAATTCGCTGATAGATCGTTCGTGATGGTCCGCCTAATCCTTCTGGTAATTTGAACTGCCCTCGCTCCTCTGGGGTCATTGTAGCAATCTTCTTAGCAATGGGCTCGAGCAGTCCAATTGTGTTGAGATTTGCTTCTATATTAAGGTCATGCTCGTAACGCTCGTCTTCACATTTGTGAAGTGCAAGTTCAAACTGATTCTTTCTGAATATGAATTGATTAGCGCTAGTCCAGGAAGGGTGGACGGCCCAGTCATTGTTCAACACCTCTTTGCAAAGGTCATCCCGGCCAGAGCATAAGCCATTGCGGTACTAAAAATATAGGTGAGTATGAGTATGAGCGAATTTATGCGAGCAAATTGAATATACCACCTCTGGTGCCAATAAACGATAGCTTGGTGTGCCAATTTCTTCCGGAACCACAAACCGCTCCTCCTTTTCCATCACAGTGTTCTCTATCACAACATCTCGCTCTTCATATCCAACAAACGACTTGAACCAGTCAAAAAGCGCTTGATTGTCCCCAATAAATGTGCTCACATTTATCATTAGTGTGTTCTGGTCCATTTGATTCTGGCTAAATCTGTTTATAACTTTAAGGAATTCGTGATATGCCTGTTTGTTATTGATATGTCGCTTGGCTTGTTCAAAGAATTGAGTCTCCTCAAGCAGGCCAGGAGGTTGAGATGAGTCATCTCCGTAAGAGGGTGCCGATGTTCCATCGCCAGCCTGTTTATGATAGTGTTTTGAGCGCTTCTGTTTCTAAGTGAACGAAAATATTAGATGGTTTTTAGAAATTATGTATAAAATTGGCTTGCCTTGGTGGAAGAAAGGGCCTTATCTGAAACAGACGGGCGTCCCTTCTTTTTCGCACCTGAAGTAATAGCAGATGATCCAGGTGTTGACATATTTGCTGTGCCATTTCGGTGACTCTCTGTAGCAGGATATGAACCTGGAGACGTGAAATTACCAACAGGGGGAAACCGACCACCAAAATCTAAAAAGCATGTGAAATTAGCAATAGAATACAATGCCTTTAGCGAAACCATTCTTACGTGACTGGGAGACATTCCCTTGAGATGGATAGTTGCTATTAAAAATTGAGGGAGGGGGAAGCTGAGGTCCATGTGCTGAGAGCTCGGGCAGAAACTGCTTAAACTCAGAAAGTAGATCGGGAGCCGAGTTAAATAGTATTTGAACTTGAGCATATACCTAAAAATAACAAAACAAATATTTAAAATATGTGTTGTACGCGTATATTGATATAATCATTACTTCTTGGATAGGCTTCTGCTCCTTTTGATATGTCTGTAATATTTCTAAGAATTGCTTGTATGTTTCAGGGTCGTTCGAGAAGCGATTCTAATAAGGAAAGATGAGAGTAAGTCAATAGCCACTAGAAAATGCACTAGTAACATATAGCAGAAAAATACCTTTATCTTGTTAACATAATTAATAGCATAATCAAATTCAACCGGACCTCGAGGTTGGCCGGATGAACCAACATGTTGAGAGGCTCCACTTGGGCCATGGTATGAAGTAATTGGCGCTGATGGATGCAAAGGTTTGGGGGCTGAGTGGGACATTGTGCTTACCGATTGAGGTGGCGGTGGTGGCGGAGGGGGAAGTTGGCCATGTGAAGGAGAGTGCGAGTAGTTTCCAGATATATGATAATAGTGAGTCGGATGTAACGTGCTATTGTATGGCATCGGTCCCGCCAGATGCGTTTGGGTTGCTCCCTTAGGTGTGGTGACACGAATGATATCAGGAGAGTGAGGATCGGGCTCAATGCGATAGCCAGGTGGTAAAAATGTATTGAACCCTGAGATAAGACTTGGATGACCTTTAAATAGAGTGGAAACTCTATCGATTACTCCTGGAGTATCGATACTAGTAGAGTTTTATTAATTAAAGAGTGAGTGTTCGTCAAACATTGTTATAATAAAAAAGCATGCATTCTTACTTTTGACTCTTGAATTCTTTCATTATATCCAAGAACTTGTTATATACCTCTGGCTGACCAGCGAATTGAAGCTTCACTTCGTCCAGATAAAGCAAAGCATCCTTCACATTTAATGGCCGGTGAGCCGATGAGTCCGAGTTAGGGTTCATAGGCATAGATTGAGCTTGCAGCTGAGTTTCCATTAGTAAACCGCCAGGTGTTCCAGGTAAATTGGGCTGTCGTGGAGGTACGGCGCTCATTCCAGCTCCTACAGGCGCCACTGCGGATGTAGGTGTAGCAGCTGTACTAGCTAAATGACTTTCTGAAGGTGGGTTTATCATCCGCGAAGTAGAAAAATTGCTCTGCAGTGAGCAGTCTGTATTCAATAAAAACACTCGATCGGAACTAAATAGGGCTATTTAAAAAATAGAGCAAGATAATAAGCATCAGTAAAATATCTTTGCAAAAGTGATGCATAAGAATCTTCTTCGGTTGTAATAACCTCTTTCTTGCCTATCAATTTAAACGGAAGTTTGTGAAAGAAAGGGTAGACTTTTCAAAAAACCATTGCGCGCGAACTTTGCTCCCTGTGACTTCTCTCCTTCTGATACGTCACCAGTGTGGCTTGTAAATTCATATCTGGAATTTCTCTTTATGCTCGATAATATTTTAGGATCGTTGATCTATAATTTTATATGCATTGATTTCACGCATTATAGATTATATTGCAAGTTATTTTTTTCTCATATCAATCTTTATTAATCTACATTAGCATTTTCCAAGCACTCTCTTCGGCTTTTGGCGATCTTACATTCTCGCAGGCTTGAAGGAGATTGAAGGTTACAATATCATACAACTGATGAGTGCAATATATAGTTTGTCAACGCAACGTGCGAGCAGTTATTCAAGGATAGCATAATACATCATGTCGCTTCTAAAATGGATGGTGGGAGCGGTAATATTTTTTTATTCTGTGCGTGTAAATCTATAAAGTTTCTCATTCGATCTATTCACGTAGTCCGCAAAACCAACAGCTAGCGATACATGGACTGATACATCAGAGAAATTCACCGGATTAGAAAATTTCGGAAACACATGGTGTTTACCTATTTTTTAGCTCCTTGCATCAACTTAAACTAATCTTGGCTTTTTAGTTACTGCAATTCTGTACTGCAGGCACTATACTATTGTAAACCATTTCGAGAGTGTGTCAACAATTACCCCAATGCATTCATCTCTTTCTCTCTACCTACGCCTCAACCATCTACGCCAATTTTGTCTGCAACGAGTAATCAGCAATCTTATTTTCCTCCTATATCGATGCCGCCCACAAATGTCTCTAAGAAAGATTTGGCGAGCCAAGGAAGTAAAAGTCGTTCATCGTTTGAAGATAAAAATGATACAAAACCACAGTCTGCGCCCTCGAAAATTATTTATTCTTCGGCAACATCCAGTTCAGCAACTCTTTTGGATACCGGCTCCGCAATGCACCATATTACAGTGCCTGGATTGGAGGATTCGATATTTCTCTCACTGAAAAATTTATTCTGGAAACTCACTCAGCAACGAAAGAAGCATGGCATAGTGGCTCCAACCGCTTTTGTGGCAAAGTTGAAGAAAGAAAATGGTGAGGAGGCCTTGAATATTAGATACCTGTTTTATTTACTCCTAACTCTATTATCTCACTTGATAGAATTATTCCGCGGAAATGCCCACCAAGACGCCCACGAATTTCTGATGTATCTTTTAAATGCCATCGCTGAAGATGTTCTTGGCTATCAAAAGAAAATGGCTCAAGAGCACCAGCAGCAACAGGGAGCAAAGCCACCTATGAATACTATTTATACAAATGGCTTCTTAAACGGACATGCCCAGACGCATTACGCATCATCGAGAAGTTCTCTCAACGGTCGATCGAGCGAAGAGAGCACAGGGGACTCAACTCCAAAACTATTGTTTGAGCAGAGCAATCACTCCGAATCAAATACATGGATCCACCAGCTATTTGAGGGAATACTCACAAATGAAACGCGCTGCTTAACCTGCGAAACTGTAAGTGTAGTTATGCTACGATAATGTGGCCAGTCTTGACTTCATATTCTTCTCAATTAGGTTACTTGTAGAGACGAATCATTCCTCGATCTTTCTATCGATATCCAAGAAAATTCCTCTGTAACATCCTGTCTACGACAGTTTTCGGCAAGCGAAATGCTCTGTCAGCGCAATAAATTTTTTTGCGACTATTGCTGCAGTTTACAAGAAGCTGAGAAGAGGTAACGTTTTTTTTTGGATATTATTGGCCTTGTGACAACTCTTTTGAACCATCGAACATTGAACGTTAGAATGAAAATCAAAAAACTACCCTATGTACTGGCATTGCATCTCAAGCGGTTTAAATACCAGGAGCGACTTCAGCGATATATCAAGCTCTCCTATCGTGTCATGTTCCCTTTTGAATTACGCCTATTTAATACTGTAAGCTGCTAATTTTTTTGATTTACTTTTCCACCGCTAATCAGATATCTGTAATTAGTCCGACGATGCTGAGGATTCCGATCGAATGTATGAATTGTTTGCGATCGTGGTGCATATTGGAAGGTTGGTGTTGGCATCTTTTTTTTTTTGGTTAACCCTCCTTATTAAACATTTATTTTCAGTGGGCCTCATCATGGCCATTATGTAGCTATTATTAAAACGGGTGGCAAATGGGTTCTATTTGATGATGATACTGTGGAGGTAGAATTTATATCACTCTATGAATACTTTTTAAGTCTCCGTTATCATTTGAGCTAATGTCATTTGGTTTAAACTAGACAATTGATGAATCAGAGATAGCAAAATATTTTGGCGACACTCCAGGTACTGGTTCAGGCTACGTTCTATTTTACCAAGCCACTGAGCTTGAATCCCTTGACCCCTCCAATTCCACAAACTCTGAGCCTGCTCCGTCCGCTCCTGTGACACTCGACACCCCAAACGACAACCAATTTATACCACTACCTTCTGAGCCACATCCTAAATTTGCCTACCATGCGAGCAAAGAAAGGGCTACAAGTTATCCTCAGACTGAACTAGAAGTGGGCATGGCAACTGCTGCCACTGTTACGACCTCTGCTGCTCCCCTCGCTCCTTCCCTAGACATAACTACCACTAAGGATAAAAGTGAAAAATCCGGCTCCTTCTTCAATTTGCGGTCGCGTAGAAGAGATAAAGATAAAGATAAAGAAAGAGAAAAAGAAAAGGAAAAAGAAAAACGGGCGGATGGAGCCACAGCCAGTGCAACCGAAAACGGTGATTTAAATGCAATGTCTGCAGCAATACCGGCAATTCCAATTACGGCAATGCCCTTAGCTGAAGAGAGGAGGTGGTTTGGACGTTTGCGAAAAGACAAGGATAAATTCAAGAATCTGAATGCAATGCCCGACCCTAGCAACAACGACTTCTTGCTCTCAATAGCAAACTCTGCCGCGGGGATTCCTTCGCTATCTCGCAGATCCCCCTCGCCCTCTAGAAGTAATGGCAGTAGCCGCAAAGGCGAAATGGAATTCAGAGCGCAGGCCGTGAACGGCTACGTTGGCGATTTTAAATAGATTATCTAGTTATCATGAACTAATATATTCCTTATTTTTTCAAGACTTTATTTTTTTCCCTTTGTTTACCGATTAAGCCTCTCCTCTATTTTGTGCTTTTGCATTGCCCTCCCCCTCTCCCTCCCCTCCTAATCGTTCTATTATCTTGTGCGCACCTAGACAGCACCGCAAAATGATAGCCTTCATTTCACGACGATGCTCTTAATGGATCATTAGTGTGAAAATATGAAAATTTTTGTATTTTATATGTGTAATTTCACATATCTTCATTCCAAAGTCTTGTCAAGGCGAACTATCCCATTTGTCTTTATTATTAAACACATATTCACAAATATCAAAACAGAGAAAACTCCAGAAAAAAATAATAGAATTTCCCCTGCATGAAATCAAGCAAAAGAACAAAAATGTAAAAATTACAATGTTACAGTGGTTGCTTCACCGCCTCAGGCGCTTCTCCTCCAGCTTCTGCATTTTTCCTTCAAAAAACCCTTGGATATCCTCGCTCGTTACAGTCTTGCCGGACTCGACAAATGGTCGCAGGAATGTGCGTAATTGATCGCGGAGCTTATTATATGCGATTGCACCCTCGATGGCTTGGATACGGTCCATACGCGACAGTTGATTCATACCAGCCTCAAGTAACGACACACCTTCAAAAAAAAGTAATCAAACTCAAAATCACATTATCTTTCTCATGAACGCCCTGGCTTACCCCTATCTTTGTCGAGTTCAGGCTCATAGGTCTGCTCCTCTCCGAGCAAAAACTCTATATTTTGCCGTTTATATAGAATCTTACACTAAATAGGGACAAAAATATATTAGCCCGAGCTTTAAATCACTGTTGAAAAGAACTACCTCATCACATTGGCAAAGTGTTGATCGCCAGCCTTCCTTTAAAAATAAATCTACCCTCCCGCTATCATCTGGATACTCGAATAAACCAATTAGTATTGCGTGTCAAACTCAAATGGTAATTCTAGGCATCCTACCATTCCCCAGCTGACATTTGTTCTGCAACTTTGCTTTCTTTATCGAGTAAGTCTCTTCCTCATTATTACAGCGCTTTCGTGAGCCCACCTCATCCACCAACTCGCTATTCGTATGCTTTTCGTTCTCCACAGATGCTTCTTCCTTTTTCACCCCATGAATATCACACTGTTCACCCTTTTCACTTGTGGCCTTCACCTCTCCATCGACATTAAATGAAATTCCTTCCAATTGATTTACCTTCCCACCCGGAAGAGACCGGCCCCGTATAAATCGACTATTATGGTATCTCCGGAGAAAAGGATGCTCTTCTGTACATGTGCGGCATATATAGTCGTCAAAATCGTCTGAGGGAGGCATCTAGCATAATTTCGGAAATAAATGGAAAGGCGAAAAAACTACCTATTAGTATAAATATATATACCTCGCCGATGCAACTGTCATGATACCAGTCCTCGCATACTATACACTTAAGATGGATACACTTTTATATACACCCGTGAGATTGGTCGACAAACATTCTGCAGTGGCTTACTTGATACATGCTAGATGTTTCACTTTCAGGATCATAGATAGTGTTGCACCAGCAAAATCTACCTTCGAAGTTATGTCCATATTTATTCTCCAAGTTGCTCTCTGCCCCCTCTTTTTTGTCCAAGGTACATGGGGTCTTGCATTGCAATCCACAGTCGCAGCGGAAATGCCGCTTGTGGAAGAGCTCGACTAAATCATGATCGCCGTGACATGCAATTGAACAGCTGTAGCAAAAACCGGCTGGTGAAGATGCACCAGGCGGTGTGCAAGTACGACAGACGTAAACTGACTGGCGAATATATCCGAGGGAGTATGTGCACTTTTCAAAGTCATAGGGTAACACTTCGGCCGCCTCCCGCTCTTGAGCAAGCTGGGACTCGATGAAGTCAACGAGCGTAACGACGGTGTCTTGAATTTGGTTTTCGTTCATGATTGCTCCGGATTGCTCCGCTCACACTTGGCCTCTTACAACAAAAAATGTAAACTTGAAATAAGAGGGATGCTCGCGTATCTTAATTATTTCTGAGAAAGCGAGGACGCGAAAAAAAATTGCTGTGTGACGTTGCCAGAGATAAAAAAGTAAGGTCGACTAGAATACTTCTGAGGATCTCCATTAAAACCCAACAACAATCCATCCCTTTAATCGTGAAAGAGAAGCACAAAGATGGTAATCCCTGCTGTTTATTATCTGTCTCGACTAACACTAATTTTTCCAATTCTCATGATTTAGTCAAATACTCTACGTCCATATCTCACAGCAGTAAGATCGACACTCACTGCCGCCATGTGCCTAGAGAATTTCTCTTCGCAGATTGCCGAGAGACACAATCGTCCTGAGGTGGAGGCACAGTATGTGATGCCATGATAATTTACTGACCCATTACCTCGTAATAACATGAAAAATGCTTCTGCGACAACCATAGAACAACTATAGAGGCCCTACTCAATCCTCTGGTCATCAGCCGTAATGAGAATGAAAAGGTGCTTATTGAACCGTCAATTAACTCGGTCCGTGTGAGCATTAAGATTAAGCAAGCGGATGAGATCGAGCATATATTATGTCATAAATTCATGCGGTTCCTAACGCAACGTGCCGAGAGTTTTGTGATCCTGCGGCGCAAGCCTATCGAGGTATGTCGCCGAGAAGAAGGCACCAGAAGTTCGAAAATGAAAACGATGAAAGCGCATTTACATTTATCTGATTCAATAGGGCTATGATATTTCGTTTCTCATCACCAATTTCCACACAGAGCAGATGTTCAAGCACAAGCTGGTCGATTTTATAATCCAGTTCATGGAAGAGGTTGACAAAGAGATTAGCGAGATGAAACTCAGTTTAAATGCAAGGGCACGCATTGTCGCCGAAAGCTACTTATCACAGGTAAGCTCAGCTGTCTATCGTTTTTGCAATCTCTTAACCCGCCTTTACTTATTTTCTGTCGCTTTTCTTGGCAATAGTTCGCCTAATATATGTTGTCTTGACGTGTTCCTTATTATTCCATCCCATACATTATCTTCTTTAGATGGTCTTTTCTCATCAAGGTCAAAAGAAATATCTCTCTCTATATATTTACATAACTGCGTGAAGAAAAAAGGCATACAATCAAGAATGAGGCAAAATTAATTGATATTCAGAATAGTGTTAAGTCTTTGATGCATTCTCAAGATGAATCCATGGATCCTCAACAAATGATTTCTTGTAATACACCATTACTTGCTCTCCATCCTGTTCATCAACTATAGAAAATGCAGTAGGAGAGAGCGATTCACCCTCTCGATTTCGTTTCTTCATAGAAAAGCATTCATTGTGAGAGTCGACTTTTATATATTAAAAATTCCCCATTAAATTTACCAGCGGATTAAAAGGTCTTCCCCCGCGTCCTCTACCACGATATCCCCCCCGGCTTCCAAAAGATCTTGTTTGTTGCCGCGGATTAGGCGCGATGTTCGATATTGAATTGGTGGAATGATCGTTCAAAGGGTTTTCCATATTTTACTCTTCAGTGGTTGGGGACGAGAATATAAAAAATCAAAAATTGCCTCTTCTGACTTAATATGTGAGTGTCCCAAGAGCTGAATCGATGTGTAAAGTTCGCGTCGAAATGAATTCATCCCATACATCGAATATGTACAAATACAAATGACCATCATATAAATATGAGAAAGGATTAGTCAAGGGACTTGAAAAAAATACATCTTTAATCAACAGCATGTTGTAGGATTTTGCCCTTGGCTTTATGGTAAGTTCACATAGTTTTGCGTGCTCTTACATTGTCTCAAAGACAAACAGAGCATATTTCGAGCCTAGCTTATTACGCGTTTGGTTAACATTATTTTAAATCGTGTCTCAAACATAAGGAAATTCAGCATCTGAAATCTCCAGCAATTGCAATTAATACTCTTTATTGAGTGTGTTAACATGTGTAGAGAATCTTTCCTTTTAACACTAGCAATATTCAAACCAGAATACTTGGATACCCGAGGTAATACCTACAATAGCAGAACAACCTTCGATTAATATTAAGATGCTCTCAGCAATATTGAAATAAAAAAAATGAATAATGGGTATGGATCAGATATAATCTACTATCTATTCCCAAACATAAATCTTCATATAAGCAATCGGTTGTCCCTATGCTTTTGATCATCATTCCAACCCAGATTAAGAGAATATTAGTGAAAGTACCAACCTCTAATTCTTTATAAATTGTCTGAAAACTCCAGATTGGATACTATAGCTATCTATTGCTGCACGTAATTTCGTTCATCAACTAATCCACCCTAGTGATGAAACTCGATACTAAATAAGTGAGTGAAAATAAGAAAGAGAAAGAAAAGAAAGAGAAGATAAGTTCAAAATAAAATGTCGAGCTCACTATTTAAGCTTGCGCTTTTGTTTACTGTGACTGCATGTTTAAATGCTTAGATATATTTGACTTGATATATTTGCCGCTTGGATCCTACTATATAGATCGACAAAATGTGTATGTGAAATAGGAGATCATTTAGCCTACAGAAAAGAGATCACTCACTTGAAAGCATGGTTAAATTAGAAACGGTTCTCCCCACGTGATATGGACCTAAGTCTCTACTGATAAAACCCACTCTATATCCATTCATTCTCGAAAATATATGTTATCCAATCCCAGTCCAAAGTCAATTACTTCCTTAGATTTTCCGCGCGTATCTCTATTTGTGTCTAGTGATGCATCATTTGGAGAAAAGAAACAACCGTCCATCTCTCTAATTGAAGTAGCTTTCATGCGGGACATCGTCTGCGCAAGATTCTGGACCCTTTCGATAAGATTTTCGTTGTTGAAAGATATATTTTGCCCAAGATGCAGGGGCTGTTGTTGATAGCGATAAGTGGAAACTGGTTGATTTGAGGCGGGATGCACTGACATTGGCTGTCGGGATTGAATCAAAGGAAGTTGGTTGGGAGTCAGTGAACGTATATCTACATCAATATCAAAATGATGAGTCTGTTCAAAGGGGGGTGAGAACAAATTAAAAATGGCCATGAATGATACTTGATTCCTTCAGCGATAAGCATGTTGCCGTCTTCTTCGAATGCTTCTGTAGAATGTTGTGTTGACTTATGGCATGTCTTGTAATATTCCCAAACGGGAGACGGCTCTCATGTTGTGGGGGTTGAGATGGGTACTCAAATGGAGGACAATGAATCGAACGCATAGAATGGGGGAAAAATGCAGTGGAGGGTTGTGACACAGTCCTATAATCCAGCTCAATCGGTGCAAGAAGTGCATCGCTACTGGAAACGGAAGCTTCTAAAACAGGCCGCGACATAATGTCGGTTGAACTAGAAACATTGGTTGGTGTCGATGACACGGCGGCGAGCTGGCGATCAATATCTGCAGGCCATTTTTGTCCCCTATCCCAATAGTCATTCCATAGAGACCCAAGCAAAGGCAAGCACCAAAAATGAAGGGTTAAATTCCTAATTGTATCGATAGAGCCCATTTTTAGATATAATATTATAAATAAATCTTACGATATGTTCAAGAGCAAGTTTTTCTGTTTCTCGGTGAATGCAGGGCATAGAATGCCGGTTCGAACCAATCGCTCCATAAGGGTCTCGTTTATCTGCCCGTAATCTCGACTAAGATGAAATTTCAGGTGCTCGATAGAAACTAAACAAATTGAAAAAAGGAGCGAGTTCAAATCCAGGGCAATGCAAAGTGAATTTAGAATTGGAGCTTACTCTTTAACATCTCGAATAGATGATCCCGTTGAAGAGTAGTAACAATATACACTTGATGCCACGGGTATTTGCTAACAACAGAAATAACGTTCTCAAATGGGCGCTCAACGCATTTTCTAGAAAAATGAATCTAATACCCAAAAAAAAAAATGGATTATCGATTAGGTGCTTATAAAAAATCTAGCATTTATCCAGGTTGAAATGACTCTAAAATTTCGACATATGACAAGCAGAGAGTTGATTTCCTCGCGTTTTATAAAAGCGGGGAAATAGAGCTCCCGACCTTCAGCATGATGATGGGATAAGGTTGCTTCAAGTTCTTTGGTAATAACTCCATTACATCCTATGAATTCGCCCGGCCAGCGAGGAAATATCATTCGCATTAATTCTTCCTGTGAACTCCTGGATACGGATACTAGTCTCCCTTTAAGCGGTTTGTTGTTACGGCTGAGTGCCCTGGCTGCATCCGCTTCAGTAGCAAACTCGACGAAGCATTCGTTCTTCGTCTTCCCAGTTGATCTGGATGAGTAGCACTATATGGTTACTATTGACTATATACAATGACTCGAACTATAGCAAGTTTCCTCACCGATCCATCAGTATCTATTGTGTAAGCAAGAGAGAACTTTGAGACTGGACTGGCATGGATGAAATAGGACCAAACGCTTACATGAATACTCTGAGCATGAAGATTCCTCGGGGCCAGTTTGCTCGGAGACACAAAATTCTGTATATCATTTTGCGACAAATCCCAAGGAATCTATTGAGAAAAAAAATTTCTTCAAGTAACCATGACACTCCAACATTGGTGTATGACTATGTTCACATTAACAATCCTCACTACAGGCCATTCGTTTGGGGGTGGAATTCGAATCAATGAGGTGCCAAAATTGGGCGGAGGACGCTCCTTCTCTCCTTGTTCGATGGAGGCTTGAATCATGGACTGTGTGATTAGACCATGTGCTAAGAGGTAACCACTTGTTTGGCCCAGTGGTCGAACACCCCCAGGGGCCGATTTTTGGCTTTTATCAGTCTCACTCTGCTCTGGCACCGGTTCAGCCGATCCAGTTCCTGATTGTTCGCACAAGTCAGTTGGAATAAATCTTTCCACCACCTATATTAGAAAAAGTGTGAGAGTAGACTCTCTCAGTTGATTATGAAAAAAAAACATAGATACCGTAGCACACAGTGGGCATTCATTTTTTGTTTTAAAAGGATCTTTCACGGTATTTGATCGGATTTTCCCGACACAGTCCGAGCAGAGCCTAACGATTTGTGCAGATACAATTTGAGGAATGGGGGGGGGGGAGAAAGATTCAGTTTACATTGGTTTACCTATGGCGACATGGGCTTAGTACTATTTTTGCGGGAAGATGTATGCACACATTACACATATCAGTTGGAGGCGACGAGAATTCCATTGTTTTGGTTTGCAATGAAAATGGGCTGAGCGGACGTGGATAGGTATCGGTTGAGATACCAGGAATATTCTCGCTGCCTTGACTAAGCTCATATACTTGCCCTTCATTAGCCTTGGGTGCCGTAACGCCAATGGGCAGGTGCGCTGCTCTCAATCTATATCTCGCTTCATTGAATGAAACACGATTTATTGCGTTGTGACCAGATGCGTCCTCTGTATAGCATGTAGCCGAAAACTTGGATATCCCCGTGGCGCTTCTATCACTAAAAACCGGAGTACGTGTACTAGGTTCGAAAGCCGAGCCCAGCCCCGTGGTGGGTTTGAAAATACCCGATGAATATTTTGCAGATGGTTCATTTGCCAGATTAGACCATTCCATCTGTATATCGGACATGATCCATGGAATAACTTTAGGATAAGACGACTATGTAACAGATCGGCCTAGATTCAACATACCTTGGGGTACTTGAAGGAGGCTCCAGCAGCATTTTCTTGCTGAGATATTACAGTATTCCTTTGAGATATGCAAGAGCGTGGCGATTGTTCCACGGCGGGAGTATGGATTCCCTGCATGCTCTGGAGAGGCGGCTCCGCGTTGAAAGGAGAAAACCGGCCCGAAATAAAACCGGGAGCTTTAGACGAAAAAGTTGTCCAATAGAGGTGAGGACCAGTGTATGCGCGAATGGAAGAATTGGTTAGAGTCCATTCTAGATTGAATCTCCCAACGAGCCCATTGCGCATATACGCATAGAAAGAAGGCATATATTCAACTCACGTAAACATCTGAGGGCTGGATTGTAGGTTATTGATTGGAGCTGGCTTACTTCAGTGCAATAAAGTGAAGCATCAGGAGCAGTACTGTGGCTTCTATGCTTTTGCGTTGTTTGCATGCTTTCCTCCATTTTCAAGCAAAGATCTAGCATAGAGACTTAGCATACATTGACCAAAACAACAGCTTCGACGTTACCCTTTAATCTCGGTAAGCTCTATCTTTATAGCTTCCAGTTGAAAATTTAAGCGAGTAAGAATAGTGATATGGCTCAATTGGCTGGCAACAGCTCAATGGTAGAGGTTCGAAAAAGCAAACCGTCCCCGTCCGAAAATTTATCTTCCAATTTAATATGCCTCGATCGATAGCTTCAGATTTCTGATAGCAAATAAAGAGTTTGAAATCGGTTGCCGATTTGAAAGTTCATGAACTTCTACACAGATCCGCGTGGATTCCTACCTAACTCTCGAAGGGTATTATAAGTGACCATCCAACATGAACTCTATCGACCCCTATCTCTCCACTCCCACCTCCCCGCCCCCTTCGTGTCATCGTCCCACTTTATCCGAGTGCTACTCCAAAGCCATGGTGGCCAAGCTTGACCATGTTTAAGGAGATTAAGCTATTCCTCTTGAGTCACGTAAAACAAAATCGGCAACTATATTATAGAATTCAGGATCCAAAGCTCTCGGAGAGAGAGGAGGACATGCCAATCAAAAGCTATATAAAATTACAAAAACAAAGAAAGCTACAACTAAGAGGAAAGAAGAGTTAAATATTTTAGATCAATAAGGAAATTAAAAGGAAATAACAGTGGAATGCTCGAAAATAACCTTTTCGATTTCTAGCCATAAACAGAATAAAACAGATCACTATATATGTTAGAAGGGGGGGGGGATAATTATTACAGAAAGAAAGAAAGAAAGGAGACAAGTAGGAAATTAAATATACTTTTCTTATAAATTATTCACCAAGGGGGAGGGGAGGGGCAAGCGTGTCATGGCACCCATTATGCCATAGTGAGCGGAGCCATTGGATGATTCATCGAGGAAGTGCATTGCATTTGCCATTCGCCGCGCTCCTCGCCATCCGAATGGTATGCTTGCGGGTGCATGTTGGGACGGCGCGACGGATGGAAGCCTTCGTCAAACTCTTGCGCGGGATAGGGCGGAGCAGCCAGGGGAGGGCGGTCCAGGGAAGGCGGCCCACCCTGCTTAGCACTCGCCGCCCAGGGCCGCTCCATGCTCTGGATGTTGAGCCCCAATGGCAAGCGAGTCCGGTGCTCCAGTGGCCGGTACTCGCCATTCTCGGGGGATGCGTTTCCCTCTCCATTGGCCATGTAGGAGGGGGGAACGGACGGGGCCTGGAATGCGGATGGGTAGGATGTTCCATAGGTTGGGTAGCCCATCTCTCCGGGCAATACCGCGGGCCGGGGGTATGGCGAGAAGTATCGGCCGTCGACGGAGAGCGGGACCATGGGGCTATAGCGCCCCTGGTTGTCCGAGTAGTGGCCGGGAGAGCGCCCCCGCACCACCAGCGGAGAGGACTGTGCCACCGCCACACAAATCTGCTGGCCATTGTCACAGTAGGCGTGCAGCTCGTTCAGGAGGATGTAGTATTGCTGAGCCGCGCGCCGTTTCCCGTTATTTGCGGTGGCGGTTTTGAACTGGATGCGCTCGAACGTCGCGATGTTGGGCTGAGTCCCAATGGTGGCGAGGTTGAGGTCTCCCCCGGCGCGGATTGGTTTGGGCATCGGGGTGGTCTGGGGGCCTTTGTCGCGCTTCGGCGTGTGCTGCACAAGCTCGATGCGCTTGTCGGAGTTGGAAACCCGCGCGCTAAGGCCAATTAAGAACTGGGTGACGGTGTAGTGCTGGCCGTCGACCTCGATCAAGCAGGGAGTCTCAGGCTCGGCCAGCGGATAGTTGACGCCCTGGACGGAGAGGGCGGAGCTCACCTGGAAGTAGTTGCGGCGGTAGCAGGTCCAGTCGTTGTCGGACAGGAAGAATCCCTTGTCGACCTTGGAGTGGATGCGCACCTTGTATCTATAATGGGGAGGGAGCAGAGGGTCAGCGCCAGGGCGCAGCATGCAGGGCGTGCGGAGCCGCACACTTACTCGTTCATTCGATCCATGCTGTAGAGCGGATAGTGCTGCTTTGTCTGGCAAAAGAATGGGGTTGCGTCCACCTGGAACCCAGGCATGTCAATGCGCCTTCTGCGCACAGCGGAGAAAGGCAGTGGGCTGCCGGGAATCGGCGATCTCGGGGCATACTCGTGCACGGGAGGGGTCATGGGTTGGGTGGGGCGCGGCGTGCTGGGCGAGCTTAAGGCGGACTGAACAAAGCTAAAATGCAGAGGGGGTCAGTGCTAAGCTGCAATGCCAATCGCCCAAGATCACGCTTACCCTCCTGCATAATAGTGCGGGCGCTCGGAGGGGGGCTCCAGGCCGGGCGTCATGGAAGATGAGTGATGTTCCGGGCTAGAGATGGGGCAAATCTCATCAGGGGGCAACTCGGGGAGTCGCGGAGGAGCGCAATGACTTACATGGGGGTTGGCAGCGAGCTCTGGCCGTGGCCGAGGCCGTAGGATGAGTAGAACTCGTCAGGATGATGGAATGGGCTCGGATGCGGGCGATCCCATTTATCGACTTGAGCATTCATTGCGGCCGGGATTGTGCTGGAGGAGGAGGAGGAGGAGGGGTCGGGGGAGTCGGAGGGGCAAGGACCAAGGCCAGTCGTGGGCGAGGGGGTTTGTGCGAGCGAGGAGACGGAGGGGAAAACAGGGGGAAAGCAGCTCCGGAAGCAAGGAGAGCGCACAAAGTATAAATAATAGCCCTCAAAAGAGAATTGCAAATTTGCGGGGAGAAAATATTTCAGAAGCTGGGCGATTGGGTGAGCTAGTTTGAAAAAACGCGCGCAAGTGGATTCGACGGCTGGTCCGTTTTTGGCACACGTGCACAATTAAGGTTTATCGTCGCAGGCTTCAAGCTCCTTCCACTCCCACGAGCGGTGAGAAGAAAAACAGAACACCAATCCGGCTATCCGAGCGGCTCGCGGCGGCAGAGGCCTCACACCCTCGACCCGCTCCACGGCTGCGCGCCCGAGGCTGCCAGGCCGCAAGGTTTGCTTGGATAATCCGGCAATCCCTGTTCTGGCCGTCGCCCCCCCTCCCCCTCGCCCAGTTCCACCCGATAGTCAATGGCCACAATCCGCTGACGTTGCCCAGCTCCGAACGATAAATTCCGAGAATCGATACGTTTATCCAGCAGGGTCTGATTTGATGTGAAAAGCTCCCTCATCCTTGTGCTCAGGCTATCTACGTCTGTACTCCTTTACTAAGGCGATAAGACGCGCGCACAAGTACCCTCTCGCACCACCATCCCCATTAGGCCCAGACGGCCGTATGAAAGCGTTCGACAAGTCGCCGCCGGCCGTCGCTCCAGGAAAAGCGCCGCGCACACCACGCCGCCGAATTCAAGTCCCAACGCCGCACTCTCTCCCTCGCCTCTCCCTCCCCAACAAAGTTCGGATATATAGGATGAGTAAGGGGCATTTTCTCTGAGAGATTGAATTCATCAATTTCCCTCAACCACGCTTTTGAGTGGGCGCGCCCAAGTGCCAAAGCTAAGCTAACCAAAAAAAAAAAGCTTGTAAAAGGGTCTATGGCGGTCCAAGCGTACAACGTGACATCTCAAAAAAGCACCATGTAGTTTAACAAAACAAACCGTTGACCTGCCAAGCTATATTTATTTCATCATACACATGATACTTCGAGTTAATAAACACATGGTGCGGCTTATGGACATACAATCAACAATATGGAGAATAATGAAAAAAGAAAAACAATGTGGGAGAGGCGGAAAAAACCTTATTGCGTCGACGTCATCGCCTCGCCAACTGATTCGGCCGAGGCGGCATTCAGACGCCGATTGGGTAAACGTATATGGAGCCGCTCAACCTCGCGCTCAAGCCTGTTCCAAACGCAGCAAAATCGGGTCGATATCACCCAAGTTTGACTTTCAATTTTATGGATATGGAAGCTTACCTTGCGGCACGATCCTTCGCATCCTTGGCCTCTCTCTCAGACCGCCTCTTGCTTAGCTGAAGCTCGCTCTCCAAGTTCTCCTAATGGTCCGCACAGAATCCGAAAAGATTAGCTATCCCCCTCGCCAAACTTCAAAGGATCAAACTCTAAAACACCCTACCAGCTCTTTCAGGTTGGCTCGCAACCGCTCGGCTTTCTCTCTAAGCCACGTCATCTCCTGCTCCTGTCGAGACACCTTCTTCTCTCGCTCCGACAGCTGGTGCTGAAGCTCTCGGATCTGCTGGCGGTAGGCTCTGGCGGCCTCATTTTTCTCTCGGGTGGCCTGCTCCAGTCGCGCTGTTACCTCCTCGACCCGCTTTTCCAGACGCTGCACCTGGCGCGCGGCGCTGCCACTCTGAATTCGGGCATCCTTTTCAATGATCCGAACGCTGAGCTCCTTCAGCTGACGCTCAAGGCTCGTCTATCGGGTCGTGTGATGCTAGGGTCAGTGCCAAGTAACAAACCAATCAATCCAAAATGCGGGGTCACCTTGGCGCGGAAAAGCTCGGCGCTCATTTCCTGTTCCTTCGCTACCTCGGCCAGGGCCTCGGACGCCACCTGCTCCGCCCTACGGGCTTTCTTTTCTTCTCGATGCACGGTCGCCTCCATCTCGTCAAGCTGCCGTTGTAAGCCGTCGAGCTTCAAGGTCAGCTCCGTAAGCTTCCCTTCCGCAACATATCGTGCTTCCACCGCATGCTTGTGTTCCGCTTCCAGCTCTTCGAGCTGCTTCTCAAGCAGTTGTCGCGATCGCTCGGCACCCGATAATCTCTCCTCGGCGGCTTCGAGCGCATGTCTAAGCTCTTTGGCTTCGTCGGAGAGTCGTGACATACGTTTTTCGATCTGTGACTGGTGTTCATGAGAGTTCTGGGCCGCCTCTGCGAGTTCAGCCAAGCGAGCCTCGTAGCGCTCTCGCTCTCGCTGCCAGGTGGCCTCCTTGTGCATTTCTTCCGCGAGACGCTCGTTCGCCTCGTCCAATTCTCCCATAAGCTGACGCTTCTGCTCGTTGAATCTTGAAGCGGCTAGCTTCTCGTTCTCAAGCTCACGCAACACCTCCGTAAGCTCCTCCTGGAGAGCAGTATCCAGCTCCTTACTAAAGTTGTGCTGTGCCTCCGCGAGATGCTTTCTCTCTGCCTCTAACTCCTCAGCCAATTGGCGCCGCTCGTGAGCCAGCTCTTCCATTTCAATCAAAGTTTCTTCTAAACGACCCTCCGCCAGCGCCGCACGCTCCCTCTCGGCACACGCGTCCTCCTCGGCAGCATTCCTATCGCCCAGCGCGTTCTTAAGCTCTTGCTCCAAGTCGGAGATTCGTGCTAGCAACTCCGCTCCCTGTCGATCGGCCTTTTGCCGCTCTAAATTCACTAACTCAAGCACCCTCGCCGAATCTTCGGTCTGAGAACGCCTAGCCTCGAGCTCTTCGGCCAACTCCCGAGCTCGTGCTTGCTCCGCATACACCAACTGCTGCATTTCCTCGACCATGGCCGCCAGCTTTTCAGCACGGCTCTGCTCCTTGGCACGCTCTGCATCCATGTCGCGTAAGCGTGCCTTGAGCTGAGCAGATTCGGCTTGGAGCGAACGATGGAACGTGCGCATCCGAGAAACTTCCTCCTCCCGCGCAGTGGATTCCTGCTCCAGTACACGATGGGCGGCCAATATCTGCTCCTTTTCCGCCTCTAGCTCTAGCACGCGCTCCTCCAACTCCTCAGCCCTGCCCCGAGATTGCAGCTCGAGCTCAAGCTGTTCGCGCACTTCGGCCTGCTGTATGACTTGTTCTTCTAGCTCCGCTATGCGAGCATTCGTGGCAGCCTTCAGCTCGGCCATTTCTCTTTCGCGCTGGTCGGCAACCGCTCGGAGATCCTCCACCTCGTCGGACAGGGATCGCGAGCCTTTACCCACTTTGTGGAAGCTGATCACCTCCGCCTGCTCCTCAAGCTCAGTTTCGAGCTGACGAATCCGTGCGTCGCGTTCCTCATTCTCCGAGCGCAACTTCTTCACCAACTCAAAGGTCTCCTCCAGCTCATGCTCAAGTTGTTGCGATTCTTGAGCCCTCTTTTGAAGATCACGGAGGCCGATTTTCGCATGGTGAAGCTCCTCCTCCAAAGCCAGCTTCTCCTTTTCGAGCCGGTGCACGGTGGCCTCCAGCTCAGCCCGCTCCGCCTCGACGCGCTTCAATCCAGCCTCGATTTGCTCACGCCGAGTATCGAGTTGACGCTGGCGTTGCTCCACGTCTCGAACGGCCGTGCGATGCAGTCGCTCTAACTCCGTGCACCTTGCTCGTAATCTCTCTCGTTCCGCAGTGACCATCTGCAAACGCTTCTCTATCTCTTGAGTGCGCTCATTCGCCTTCTCGACTTCTTTCGAATGTCCTGCCGCCACATTCTGGTGGCTCATGAGTTTATCCTCTATCGCGCGTCGCTCCGTACGCTCTTCTTCCAATTGCTCTCTTAGTTCGCGGGCCTCAATCTCCAATGCTTTCCGCTCTCGTTGAAGCTCATCGCTTAGTGCCTCCATCTGTTCTAACTCTGCGTTCACCTCACGTAACTCTTCGCGCAGTTCTACTTCACGCTCCTGAGTGCGCTTCAGAATTTCCTCCTTATCCACTGCTATATTGCGCTCACTAATGAGCTGTTCTTCCATCTCACGCTTCTCAGTTTCAATCTGTCGCTTCAGTTGTTCAAGCCGCACGCGTTCTTCCGCCTCTTCACGCAGTCGCTCCTCAAGCTTCTCCACAGTACTCTCCATCTTGCGCATCTCTTCATCCATCTGAGTCACATTGAGTAGGGGCTTCACCTTAGAATAGAGTTTCCACCACGGCCACTCGCGTAGTCGAACGTAGATTCTCGCATTGCGTTGAATTATCGTAATGGCCTGCAGCTGGTTGAGGCGACGACGCAGGCGTTTGCGAGCAAGAAATCCGCGGCATATTGCTTGACAAGCCGTAAATACTTTAGAAAGTGTCTGATCACGTACTTCTTCCAGCTCAGCAAGCTACGTATTGTATATAAATATAACTTCAAAACATCGCCTAAATCCAACTGCAGATAAATGACTCTTACCACTCCAGCTTTAAAGAACACTTTGCTTGTTCCAAGACGAAACTGGGTTGGCTCAAGCTGCATTGCCTCCAACAACCGCTGCGCCGCCGTGCGACCATCCATGAATCCCCGTGGGATGACCCCTGGGCATAAAATTTCATATCGTTGTCTAAACTCTGCAAACGGTAGACGATTCGGAAAGCCGGAGCGGCAGATCCGAATCCCCTCGAGTACACCGTTGCAGCGTAATTGATCAAGCACAAGTGGAACGTCCACCTTGCCGGGCTTTTTCTCTGCATTCGGAAGGATGCAGCGCACGAAGTGGGGGGAGGTGGAATAGAGCTGTTTCATGAGAGAGTTCAGCTGTTCCTTATGACGCTGAGCAACCGTGCGGAACAATCCCTTCTTGGTTGTATGCGTTTTATTTCCAGAGGTCACGATAGAGTTCTCCCCATCATCACAGGAGTAGTCATCAAAGAGACGGGCAATATAGCGCTCAGATGAGTGCGCAAGCAAACGCGTGAGACATTCGTTCAGCGGATCCTTGTTCTTATCGAGCCAACCCGTTGTACGATATTCAACGCGTCCTGCATAGTGCTGCAGAATGAAACCTTCTTGAAAGCGGAGCGGTTCAAATTTGGTCGATTTCTCTCGCCAAAGCCCATTTAATTTGTCAATAAAAGTCTTATCGGTCGCTTTAGGCATCACGCATTCTTCGTCAAGACAAGAGAGAATACCGACAGGCTAATCGTAAAAATAATAAGAAACGGAAGAATATTGCAACAACCATTCTGGACATACGTTTGCTTTGTCGATCAGATCGATAGTCGGCTGCAAATCGAGCCCATAGTCAACCCATTGCCAATCGATGTTTTCGCGCTTATACTCCTCTTGTTCGAGGATAAACATATGATGGTTGAAGAATTGTTGAAGACGTTCGTTTGTATAGTTAATACACAACTGCTCGAAACTATTGAGCTCGAAGATCTCAAACCCAGCAATGTCAAGAACACCTATGAACGTGCTCTTATGGCCTGGACGATCGAGTGCTTTATTGATTCGCTCAACGAGCGTCCGAAACATACGTTCATAAAGCGCTTTTGCAAGCGCCTGCAATGAGTAAATAACCTGCTCCTTAGTCCGTGATTGGGTTACCCAGTCACGACCGGCTTTAATGCGGGGTCTGAGCATCGCTTTTGTGAATTCGTTCAGCGGGATACCTAGTAGGTGACATGCACGCTCTGCAACCGATGTATCAGGAAGTTGAGCTTGGTCGCTTCGGTCGGAGGTAAGTGCAATATTCCCCAAATGCAAGATAGCAGCTATTACGCGGAAGAGATCGACTTGCTCTTCTCTTGATATTCCCATTATATCCAGAGATTCCTAAAAACGGAAGAAGTGTTAGCAAATGGGTTGTAATGCGCTCGTGAAAAATCAATATACCCTTAAGAGCTTGAACTCAGAAATATCGTCTACTCCATCAATATATTTGTTAGAGTTTTTGGTATATGCATAATAGTCTAAAGAGCCATCAAGAAGCAGTGTACCTATAATGATTATGAAGAAGAATTATTAGTACTATTGCTTGAAACACCAAGGCTGTCGAATACAAACGCCGCAAGTCCTCCTCTGCTCCATTGATGAGCTGATAAAAGATATGATAATTGCGCTCCTTCGGATGTTGATAGGTGACTCGAGATTTTTCTAACAAGTACCATTCGATGTTCGCCCCGGCAATCTGACCAGCAGGGTTGAATTCGAGACGAATGAATTTACCCTACCACAATTGATGTATTGATGAGTTAATGCTAACTTTCATAATCCATCTGCTCGCTTACAAATCGCGAAGAATTATTATTCCTTATAGTTTGCGCATTTCCAAATGCTTCTAATATTGGATTTGCCTAATTAATAATTTATATGTGTGTGTTAGAACACCACGTAAATTCTTCAAGTTGAGGACAAAAAAAACAAATACTTGAAGGATTTGCTGTTCGAGTTCGCCTAATTGTCGTAACTTTGATTTATCGCTGGCGACTCCGGCAAGATATTGAATAACTTTTTTAGTGTTTTCTGTCTTGCCCGCACCGGATTCACCGCTAATTTAATGTTAATGATAATTAGAGATTATATAAATTAAGGAATCACACAAGAAACTAACGTGATGAGTATGGACTGGTTTTCTTTATCCTGTAACATGTCGCGAAAGGCGATATCGGAAGTTGCAAATATATGTGGTGGCATTTCGCCACGTCGCTGGTTTTTATATTTACGAACAACCTGCTCAGCATAGATAGGCAATTTTCTGTACGGGTTCACAGCAACCAAGAATAAGCCGGAGTATGTCTATTTAACAAGTAGTTTAATTTAAGATATGCAAAGGAGTACGCGTAACCTCTTACATATATGAGATCAGAAAGGTATCGAAGTCTTAGATTGTGAATTACGGACGCCTCATTGAGGTATGTTAAGCTTGCCATATCATCAACTTTGTCAAATTTCGGCGGATTCATTTTCTCGGTCTCATCGATATGCGCGGTTATAATCTACATTGAGAAAAAACGCGTAAAAAATTAATAAGAAATTAGCATATCTTTCACTTCCTAGAACATGTTAAAATTTATATTACCCTTCCATCCGCTAACTGCACCTGAACATGATTTTCCCCCTCCTCCTTTACTATACTTCCCTCAACATATCCTTGCGATTTATCACGCACCCAAACACGCTTCTTTTCGTTAAAAGCTGCATGAGCTACTGCGTCCATCACGCCCAAATTGCCATTCCGTAGAAACACTTCTGATTCACCAGAAAACCCAAATGAGTTTCGTTGCGTGATACGTGTAGGCTTATCGGAGTTTGCGTTTGAATAAGCAAGTGTATGTCGCCGAGGCTTCATGACATCCATTACAATATAACTTAACGCTTAATCCGACTACTGACTGGCAAAAGATGAAACCTTAGAAAACTGATATGAGCTTGATATAATTCTCTCAAAATAAGATAAAAAAGATAGGAAAAAAAATTAAGAAATAAGTGGAAGAAAGAAAACAACAGAGCGCGTCTTAACGCGTCAAGTGATGCTGGATTCCATTTATGAATGGCTTGTGCATTAATCTCAAAGATGTATTGGAGTTATGAACCTGAATTCATAAGCCACGAAATTAGACGCGATGTAAAAATCAGAGATCTCCTAGTAGTTCATTTCGAAGGAGTATGAAAATTCAGCATACACTACTAATGATGACGATCTCGGGGTTAACAGTAAATATTTTAATACTGTGGGTTGCAATTCAAAAGAAACGCATTCGAAATATGGCATTTATATCTATTATATTGTATACATGCATATGTATGTTGTTTGATGGTTTAGTCTCTCGCAGAATAAGAGTTTTTATGCGCTTTATTTTACTATTTTATTCCAAGGGTAATTTAGGAAAATGAAGTAGTATCTACTTAACTGAGATTATTTGCTCTCAGGTAGTTTTAGCAACTATTTTGTTTAAATAAATAAAAGAGAAGCCCAAGTAAATTTACTGGCGATTTTTTTAGACAATTTTAATTCATTCGCCTAGATGGCATTCTAGGTTACTGATGAAAAATAACAAATAACTTATACCCGTCGTCATTATTTATGTTTAAAAATGCGCTCTCCTTCCATTCTTCATTTGGTCTTTTAGTCCATTTCCTAATACCAGCTGCCGTACAAATGAAATAATAATATAAATATAAAGCTTCTCCTCACGATAACTAAAAGCAACTTATATATAATGGGATTATACAGTTTGGCCGCCGTAATTTATTGCAAACTTATATTTTTCACACATGATAGAAGGTTCAGTGTTTTAAGAATTAATAGGAGCCACACAGTCGCCTCATGAGGCTGGTTTGTGATAATCGATAAACCCGATTCCATCAAAGAGCTTGGAATCTTCGTTAGATTGAGCTTTGTATGCCCACGCGATGCAGTAGTGCCTGGCAAGAAGGCGCCACTCCTCAAATTCATCCAACATCTCGAGTCTCGAAATCCTATTTAGAGCGAGTGGAACGCGTGATTAGCAAGTAGATTAATGCATGAGGCAAACTCTAAGAATTCTCACCTGGTTAGCTCCACTGGATCGATGTGCCTGTCATGAATTTTCTCAATATCAACAGAATCGGCATATGTCCAACCTCGTTTCAGGTATCTGTCTCGTTGGCATTCCAAAGTAGGATATGCGTGTATCCCTTTCAAGGTAAGTCCCCTTTGCTATTAAAATCAAGAAATAAAAAGGTCAACCTCATCAAACAAAATTTTCAGTGAAATGCACTTACTTTCAAATTCTGTATCATGACCGATCCAAAAGCATCGTTTGGAAGAATTTGCTCATATACTACAAACATTGAAGTTGCCATGTTATTTCCTACCCATTCAACAATCCTATCAGAATCGTGAGGGTCCAGGTATATAAGTACGCACTCAGACAGAAAAAGAGTCGGGAGCCTAAGAGCCAATCCATCAATCAAGTTCATGAAAATAATTCATCTATCAGATCGACATTTACTTCAAATCCAGTCCAGCTTGGACTAAACTTGGTACAACTTTACTCTCCCAATGCCTTAAATCACCAGGTATAATATGAAAATCAGCAGTGTGAAGTTCGGTACCCCCTGATTCTAATTAGAGTAAAAGGTTTAAGTGAAAAATCGCAGAAACCTGTATCCATTGATATACACACCTACTCTGATATCCTCCCCCAATATTCTACATAGCTCTTGGTTTCGGCGCAATATTGCAATTTTATTAGCTGTTATCTCAGGGTAATCAATCTCAAAGTAATTGTTTGGCGTCAACAATGATTGCGCCTGGAGAAGCAATAAACAAATGAGTGTCAAAGCTCAGTATTTCAAATATAACACCTACTTTGTAGCAGAAGAATCTTGTATCTGAACCAGCTCCGAGAGAAACTACTTGTTTCTTTATATTGCTATTCCCGGCAGCTAAAAATTGCTGTATGAGTCGATCGAGGACAGTCGTGCGAATAAAGGTACCTAGATTACACAATTAGAGGATATCTCCACTGCATAGCAGAAAACGTACCTCGATTTATGATGGGCGGTCTGCGAACTGGGCGTTTTACAAAATACTGTACAAACGGATCATTTAAGTATCCTATATTAGCGGCCGAGCTAAATTATAAATGGTAGAATAAATGGAAACAATCAAATGAAAAAAAAAAAAAATCAAATTTTACAGCCTGCCAATTACAGCATCATCATTTGTACGCCTCACAGCATCATCACTGGCTGAATTGAGCTCGCCTGGACGTGGAAACATTGCGCGACATTAATCTACCGTTAAACTTCTACTTTGTAAGTGCAATATAAATTAAGGCCGGTGGCGCACTATTATTTAGCAGTCGCGAAAATTGGTTTAGAAACTAGTTAAAAATTAATAAACCAAAAAGGAGAAAAATAAACAATTAATATTTAAATGCGACGCGATATAGGGCTCGTAGATGGAGCAGAAATTTCAAGGTCTTCCACCTAATCCAATTTAGTTTATTACGCATAATACTATTAAAGAAAACTATGCAAGGGACAATTAAGAGAACAAGAGAAATGCATGAAATCTAAAAGATAAACTAATGAAAAAAATTGTAAGGGAGATCAATGTTTACAGAAGAAATCTTTAGCTTAATACCGAGGGTAACTCAAGCAAATGTCCCACTCTCTGTACTTTCACCAGATAATTTAAAAAAATTATCAAGGTCTTTCAGCATGCCTGCAGAATTTTGTTCCCATACTTGTGGCACCATTGGGACACGCTCCACTATCCGTACCCTCGTATGTTCCAATTGTGAAATTTTATCAGAATTCTTGGTGAGCAGGCGAATTTCACTAATTCCAAGGTCCTCTAGAATTAGCGATGCAACTTGATAGCTACGCCCATCAGTCGGGTGTTGCAAAAGAAGATTAGCAGTAACAGCGTCGTGACCAAGATCCTGTAAATTATAAGCCCTTAAGAGTATCGGAATGTAGATTAAAATTTGAAACAGTAAAAAGTAGTTTATATTCACACTAACCTCAACTTTTCTAGTAGTCCAATTCCTCTCTCTTCCCGTTTCAGATACACGATTACGCCATAACCCTCCTGTAATATCATCCGCATTGACCTATTGAGCTGTTCACAGCAATCACACCTTGTAGACTTAACAGCTTCACTAGTTAAACACTCTGAGTGAATCCGAACAAGTGGCTTCGTTTTCACTTTGCCTTCGGCAATCTCAGAAAAGGAGAGAGGGCTTGCACCCCGCAATATTCGGTCTGACACCGACTCTCCAGGACGGAAAGCTTCCAGACTTTGGCTGCGGAAATCTCCATACACAATTGCAAGGTGTTCTTTATCGTCATGTGAATTATGATAGAGATAAAGATAAAACTCCCCATGTGTAGCTGTTGGAATGAGAGCACGAACTTTGCATTCGACTTGAAGTCCAGAGGATCCGGTTGATGACAAAGTGGTATATTCGGTATCTTTTGCACCTAAGTGTGGGGGTGGAGTTGAAGGCGGGGTAAAAGTGGCTGATGCAAGTTGGGAATGATACGACGAGGAAGTTTTGTGGGAATGGCAGCAACCTTTGCGACACCGGCTTACAGTAACTAATGAAAGGGGATCAACCACGTCGAATTAGAGATCGTTCATTTTGGAATTAGGCGAAGGTGGTGATATTATTTATCCACGTGCCCTATGATGGTGGTGAAATCTCATCCTTAATTTTCCAATTATTTTAAGTGAAATGAGAGTTGAAAAGAAGTAAAATTTGAAAAGCTAAATTTCACTACTTTCAACCCCGGAGAGAACAAACATTTGAAATTTTACAATTGAAATGGCACAGGTAAGAAAGCATATTAAAAATTCATTGGATGTGGAAAGGCATAATTTTTTGTACTAAGAGCAATGGTATATAAAATCTACGGTATATTGTGGTAAATTGCTCATAGAAAATGGGCTATGATTACAAACGATAGCGTAATATAATAATAAGCATACAATTGTTAATTCCAAATTTGTCGACGTAATGATCGATAATCTCACTAACTTGTATACAAAAGAGATTTACATCAAGTAGGTGAGGGATCATGTTTTGCGCTCTATTTAGACTACTTAGGTCTGTTTCCGCGTTCTGAATCTATTGGCCAGTTTTGGAGCGATTTGCTGATGCATTAGGCACTCTTTTCATTCTAATATATTAAAAAACTCGCTTAAAAGAAAACAAATAATATATTTAGTAACATTCAAATTAATTCGGATAATAAAGTGTGTCTATGCAATATCTAAAATGGTGTCAAATTTTGAATATTCTAGTCTTTTTTTAGCCGATAGGGCTCTGTCACCACCGCATGCCCCACCAGTAAATGGCTTAGTGAGAAGAGAAAGATCGTAAACAATACAAATAAACTTGCGATGATAAAGTGCGAGATGCTAGTTCCGATTTCTAACCAGCTGCCGTCATCCCGTACTTGATAGAAGAAATTAAGCGTAATGATATCAGTAGTCGAAAGCACAAGTAGGAATAATGAGAAAGGTGGTAACCCGAGAATTCTTGATAGCACCCCATATATAGACGTCAATATAAGGAATGGAATGAGAATTTTGCCGATTAACAATACGCCCATTAAGAAGGGATTAAACACGGTCGTTAACCGATAAACTGATTCGAGACTGAAAGTGCTAAGGCTTGCGATGTTACCGGTACCAAAGAATCCCACTTGGATGAAAAAGAGGAAAGTAAGGGCTATACGAGCATCTCCTATCACAAGGCTCCGTTGGCCAGTTGACGATTTTGTTTGACTAGCAACAATACGCTCTATGTGTAGCCAAAGGAAAAGCACGATTGAGAAGAAATAATAAAAAAGTACTTCGTAGGAGATGCTGAGTAGGATGAAAATAGGTGCGAAAGCAAGCCAGATGAAAATAAGTCGATGGAGATAATGTTGCTGATTATGCATTCCATAGATAAATGGACTAATACCCGATACACCTATCAAATAGAAGCTGACGTTGGATTGTAAAAACGAATTTGACACAACAAATGTATCTACCTAACACAACCCAGCTCATGTACTGATTGAATACACGCAATCCAGTTTTTGCTCGTAAGCTTGCAGATGTATCCCACACTAATATCATGCTAACTATAGTCATACTGAGTTGGGCAAATATTAAGAATCGATCGAATGCCAACGTAGTCGATGGCTTGGCTGTCATAAAATGCGAACTCTTCCAGAATGCGAGACAACCAGTCAACACGATTAATATTCCGCCAGCAATCCTATATGTTCATGTTAAACATTAGGTAAGGTATTGCTCTTCCCTACTGGGCTCTCTACATTCTCTCAAAAATAAAAGTCATACACTAGATGGGTATTCTCTGAGAGTTCCGGCGAAAGCATCGTGAATGCGGATGTGCAAACACAAAAAAATGACCACTGAATCAAGAGTGGCCAGTTAGCTTTCAAGGAGGTGGCTGAAGAAAACCATGGCCAGCACGCAAGCAATATAAAACCAGCCGATAAAAGCTCCCGATGGTGGTAACTAGTAACCTTTAAAAACCAACTTTATGAATATATATTCCTCTAAAATTATAATAATATACATACCAGTAGCTGCATTCCACCAATATAGAATACCACCATTAGAATGATAAAAGGTAGACGATGTTGATGATAAGCCAATTTCAATATATTAAGATAGATATCACGACGCTTGGCGATTTCAGTCCAGAAGAAGATGGGAAATATAGCATAAGCGTAGTACATGAAGGGCATAGACTGTATGTATATCATGCCAAAAAGAATAGATGCAACAGTAAGTGCAACTCCATATATCTAGGAATCAAATAAAAAAGAATCAATCTTATTCCATATTAGCCTATAGCCATTCAAAGGTTACCAAAGAGCGATATGCGTCTATATGGGTAGTCTTTAGAGCACTTCCATTTTGCTCTGAACTAGATAGCACATAGCGTCTGAGAACGAAGCTGAATGAAAATAGTATCCACCCTATATATCCTGCACTGACAATGCTTCTCAGAAAGAGCCAATCATAGGTCTGGAAATAGCGCAATCCTTCTAGGCACAAGTCAATTAATGTCATACAGAAAGATATGGCTTCATCGTAATTAGCTGACTCGATAAGGTTATTAATCAGTTCGAGCAGCACTTCAGGACGGTGGGTTGAATTGGAAAGCGGAGAAAAAGGCTTAAAAAAGAGTTCGGTGCTCGCCTTACTCGCTATGTAAAAATACAATGTATCAACACAGGTATGGCTATACTTCAAAAAATTAATTACCGTATTTCACTTGGTACTGGGCAAGAATCTGCTTAGCATTTACAAATGCCGTATGTGCTTTGAATTCCGGTGTGCTTTCAATGTAGTCTAATGGCAATTTTCCAACTGAATTGAGTGGATAAGAGATTCCAATTAGAGAAGACATAAGTGGAGCAATATCAGCCTGATTAACATCATTGCGCTGAACGGGCAAATTCCACTCTGCTGAAAATTCATCATGCCCACTGGGGTGAGTATAATTTGGGCGGGAAATTCCAGCACCCCATGCTATCAACGGAGTACGTGTATTGTCTGGGTGCCCATCTCCGTGCACCCCGCGATTGTTCATACCATGATCGGCTGTAAAAATATAGGCAGTGCGTCCGTCACCATAGAATTGCTCGAAAATATTCACCATTTTCTGCACCCCTTTATCAACATAGAGGATATTGTTGATATATTGCGGAGAGTTCGGACGATGCGCATGGCCATTAGTGTCAAGACCCAGTAGATGCAAGAAGAAAATGTTCTTTGGTTGGCGAAGTTTAATGTTGAGTTCTGGGTCTTTGGTGGCATTATCGAAGAGTTCTTCAACTTTTTCAAACACCCATTCATCTAATATATACGCATCTATTTTATAATATGATAAAAATTAAATAAGTGAAGTCGAAAGAGTCAGAATGATTCAAATACCTTTCATTCCAAAATCTTCCCATTCAGGTGGATACATTTCCATTTCAACACGATCAGGGTCTGACGCTCCGTGCGCAAACATAGGTAAAATATCAGGAGATCCAAACGACCAAGTATGATGACTCTCATTAAAAACAGAATCAAATTCGACTGGATTCATCTTCCAACCTTCAAAAATAGATCAAAAGTTTGATAAAACAGTTGTAATATATAATATTCAAAAATTGTTCTATTAAATTTACCTTTAGTAACTGCACTGACATCTTCATAGAATCCGGCAATAATAGCAACGTGCCCAGGGCGGGACTCAGTGGGAACACGAGTATGTGAAACGCCCCACCGTCCTCGATTTAAAACTATATTGCGAAGATATGGTGCCTTACTGACCATATTGCCATCTTCGTTATGAAACTGGTATAATTTATCAGCACGCAAACCATCAGCTGATGATTATCATTAAAATTAGTGAATCAAAAATCAGATGATAATGAGAAGAGTTTACCAACGAATAGCACTAGTCGATCAGCGGGAGGTGGCATATCCACTTTTTGCGGAGTCATTCCATGAACAAGGGGAGATTTGAAATATATATCAAAGATGCTGAATATATAGAAGACATGGAAAAAAATCCCTAATAGAATTAGTAGCACAGTTGATGATTTTTGCATTTTTGGAAGCGTAGCCGTAGCAGACTTGCTCTCTTGTATACTAGAGAGCATTCTGAACTAATTTGGAGCTAGAGTTGTTAAGTTCAAAATAGATGTTCGAGATAGTTGCATATTTAAATAGAGTGGTCACAAACCAACTTCGAAAGTATTAAATATTTCATTTCGTGATGAAATATTCCACCTCATAAAGCAGGATGGAATGACATTAATTCGGGATGTATATTAAACTCATGTCATTTAGGGTGTAAAAAATTATATTGTAGCCAAAATAATGAATAAAATAATTCATACTAGAATCATTATGAACTGTTTGAACAGTTCGAATCGATAACATGATTGGGATATTAATATTTTCACATATATAATATGTCGCTGGGTACCGCCTAATCCTAAAGATATAATCTTGTCAAAGTGAATAATTTATGTAGAGAAGCTATATGAATAATGGCATGATAGTGTAGATAATCTAATAAAAATAATTCACACGAATATTACGCAAAACCAAAATTAATGCGTTGTAATCGCGAATTTTTCGATTATAACACAGTTTCTATTATTTTTTTTCTCACCACTCCTCGCGATGAATATAATAATCACACTTTGGTTAGGTGCCTTTTCCGCACTAAATGTGTGGGCATTTCCACATCAGCTACCATTTTCGCACCCTCTAACTACCTCAATAGCAGATTATAATATACCCGAACAACCGCTAACCTTTGATGGACATGAAATACTACAAGTTAACGTCCGCAACCAGGAGGAATTGTTTGAACTACAACAACTTGTTGACGAATACCAACTTGATTTATGGACTCCACTACGTGTAGGAAAGGTTGATGTGCGAATTCCGCCTGAGATCTCTTCTTTATTTTTTTCACGAATATCCTCGCCAACAGAAACGAAAATATCTGATCTACAACAAGTGATAAATGCTCAGCGTCCTGCGCATAGTTTTACCAATTTTACGAATGGATTCTTTATGAATTATCACGATTACGATGAAATACTGAATTTCACGCGTTCTATTGCTGAGCGTCATTCAGATATAGCTCAACTTATCTCCATTGGCAAAACATATGAGGGGAGGGATATTTATGGCTTACGAATCCATAAACAATCTCAATCAGAAACATTAGATAAGTCCTCTAATAATTCAGAGTATAAAAACCTGTCAACCTTTCGACAAAGAAAAAACAATAAAGGATTCGTTATGCATGGTGGACAGCACGCAAGAGAGTGGATTTCTGTGGTAAGCATTTTGCTGCAGCATTATTGGATTATAACAAGGTATATCACCATTTGCTTGTTAAAATGTATTAGGCGGTCGTTACTTACATAATGGAGCAATTAACCTCGGGCTATGGAAAGAATCCAAAAGTCACACGACTTGTAGATTCGCTCGAATTTACGTTAATACCTGTTCTAAACGTGGATGGATATGTGTTTACTCATAAGTATAATCGAATGGTATTTATTTATAATTTTGTTAAATCGCAAGGTTATCAACTAAACATACCCTTCATACTACCAGTGGAGGAAAAATCGGCAGCCAACCGACATCGCATGGTGTAAGGGGATTGACCCTAATCGTAGCTGGGTATTCAACTTCTACTCTTTGCTTAAATTGCTGAATTCTGAACATAATTTCATACCACCAGGGTTATAAATGGGGCCACGGCGGATCTTCCAGCAATCCCTGTAGCGAAGCGTATCATGGACCTTCGCCTTTTAGCGCTATCGAAGCGCGTCTAATGGCAGATTATCTACTTGCGCAAGGCAACGTTATTGCCTATATTGATTTTCATGCCTATTCTCAACTTTGGATGACACCATTTACATCAGATTGTGAAGCTATTCCTCGTGATTATGAAGATCAAGTCGAGCTTGCTACTATCGCCACGCGTGCACTTCGTAAAACGCATGGAACAAGATTTGCCGTAGGGCGAGGTAAGTATTTAACATTTTTAATATTTTTTAAATATTTAAATTAATATTCTATGTAGTTTGCGATATTATCTACCAAGCTTCGGGTGGATCCCTTGATTGGACATACGTTATCGCAGGAATAAAATATAGCTATGCAGTGGAACTAAGAGATACGGGGAAATACGGTTTTCTTCTCCCCCCATCTCAGATTTTGCCAAGTGGAGAAGAGACCTGGAACGCTGTGTTGCATATGTCCGACTTTATTCTTGAAAGAGAAGTTATAGGGCCGACTTATTCTTAGCCTGTTTTGAATTTTTGTTAATAATGTTATAGTCTCCAACATAATGTTTGAAGTTATCTTTATCGTATCAGCACTGTATATTAAATGTGTTTTCATTTAATTACTAAATTTTTCATATTCCAGCTGTATTTCTTGACAAATCGATTAAATGCATATAAATACATATACTCTTACGAATGCATTGAAATAAAAAACTAACTGAACAGGACGATTCAAAATATATCATTGAAAACACGAAATAGAATCCAAAGTCAATGGGGAAAGCTAATGGTTCGACTAATAAAACGTTGGAAATATTAAAGGAATATATGTAAACACAAGTCGAATATATACATGTTACAATATATTCTATTCCTAAAGCATAGGAATGCGCTCAGTAATATATTTAAGATTGTTTACGCTCCGAACTTCCCGGAGTATGGAAATATCCAGATGAAGAACGAGATCCGAGTGACATAAGAGTATACGCTGTCTGTTCAAGAGTAGGTTGTGGTAACGGCATTGACGGAAAATTATACGAAAATGCTGGCAATGATGGTGGACAAAATTTATTTGGTATTTTTGAACCTGCGTTCACCGAGTCAATATCCGAGTTAGGGGGAGAAGGAGGCTGATTCGAGCCACCAAAAATAGAGCGCAAAGGAGGTAATATCACCGCCCTGTTTCCAACTTTCTCATCTTCTCTACCCTCACATTGTTTTATTATGCGACGCTTTGAAGGGGTTTCTGCCGGTGTGCTTTCTCGAGTGAATAGAGGTGAACTTCTTGTACGTTTTAATTCTAGCATGGAATTTTCTTCAAGAGAAGATAGACGTGACATCTCAAGCAACAGACGCTTGTTCTCACGTTGAAGATGTTTGATATAACCGGCTGCAACTTTTAGGACGGCAACCTTTCCCAAACGTTGACGCGACTCCTCCTCGTGAAAAGTATCTGGAACAAGACGTGATATTTCAATAATAGTATCTCGAAGCTCCGTGCGATTCTCTCGCTCTCTTCGGTTGCTCGTTTCGCGAATATCTGTGTTTATCTTACCGCTCTTAACATGTCTAGCATTACTGTCAGACAGTTAACTTCAGTACCAAAACAAACTGAATGTCATATAGAAGAAAAAATAAAAGCAACAAATACTTTGATGAATTGTCATTCAATCGCATTGTAATTGAAGATGTTGTGAGAGTAGCTGAAGAATTAGCTAGACTTTCTGAGAATGGCTGGCGGTGGCGTCGCGAAATAAATTTATGATTGACATTAACTCCCTCGAGTGGAAGGTCATGCTTAATTTTCTCTACGCTCATAATGCAAATTTTTAATTAGAAAAAAAAATATTTGAAAAAGAGAATGAAGGAGGGTGAAAAAGAGCTTCTAGCGAGTAGATGGATTTATAACAGATACAAAAACATTAGCTTCAGGAATCATGTATGTACAAACTGGTTTTTTTCAAACAAATTTTACCCTCTACCCAAAATTGCATATCTTTCTTTAAATAAAATTCGATAAGCGAGTGAAAATGAATATATTATCGCAGCGAAATGTTAACAATCTGCCCGTCCCAGAAGTATTTAATATATGAACTAAGCATGCTCAATGTATAACTGAATTTGTATTTATATAATAGAGTGAACATGATGAAATCGCAAGTAATTTTTTAACACCTAATGGATGGAATCATTCTTCTTTACGGGTAGTTGAAAAGTTAAAAGATCCACTATGGGCAGATAATTCATTTCCTCGGCATGAGGCTACAATAGCATATTGTATTCTTGGTATTGTTTTTTTAAATTCATTGTTGGCCTGGTTGTGAGATTTATTTAGTGATCTTAATTGAAATCGAATTAGATTTAGTTAAACACTAAAATATAGTACGAGAAGAATTGTATAGCAATGAATTATAACAAATTCGCACGCGCACACACACGCATATATATATATATATATATATCTCTTGTTAGTTGTATTTTAGTTTATCAATTAATTCCAGAATCTTATGGTTAATGCTACTGACTTGAATATCTTTCTAGAGGCTCTCTATGTTTGTATAGAGATAACCGATGATTAAAAAACTAATTCAGCAACCATTCATATATATTATCGGTGTTTATCTGCCATGACAAACTCTTTGAGCAAAAATGTAGTCAATGTTTATATAACACTCCTTTCCAGTTTACATTTCTATTTTTTTTAGCGAAATGTCTAAATGAATCCCATCACCAAAGTATCTAATCTCAGCTTTCCTGTTCATATTGAGCATAAAAGTCTTACAATTTCCATGAAGGAAATAAAAACGCCTTTTAGTTAAAACATAACTATGGTATTCAGTTGGCAAAGATACCCAAATAAGTATACAATACACCTCAATATTGAGCATTTCCATATTTGTCTAGAATATCTCTCTTAGACCTGCAAAATGATAGATCTTGGATTCATTCAATAGATGTTTTCCCACCGCATAAAAGTTCTCTCCGGCTTTTTGTATCAAAAGTTTATAAACCCTTGTCGGGGATTTTTCAAAATTGACACTATAGACCAAAGTATGAGTGAAGTTCGAGGAAGGAAAATGAATGGCGTTAACAGAGAGCTTGCTATAGATAGTTAGTTTGTCGAAGGCGCCCTTTTTGAGCGTAACTATGACGTTATATCTTTATTATCATTAAATATAAATTCGTATACTGATATTTTTCATTTCAAACAATAACGAAATTTATCAGTTCATTAAAACAATGTCCGGTAATAACAACCGCACCGCGTATCCTGAACACATTCCGGGTCAAACTCAGTTGCAACAACCTCAACCTGGCATCGAGAGCCAGATGCACCCACGACCAATCTACTCTAGCCTGGAAGGCACCCGAGAGGAACAAGGCACTCATATCCCTACCCTTGAGGAATATCGAGGTGCTGGCAAACTTGCAGGGAAAATTGCACTTGTCACGGTACACTCGGAATTCTGCTGATAGTCTGTTCAATAAATAGCCTAAATTACTGATCTATAAAACTACAATAGGGAGGTGATTCAGGAATCGGAAGAGCTGCTGCTGTACTTTTTGCAAAAGAAAAGGCGGAGGGTGTTGTGATAACCTATCTTCCACAAGAGCACCAGGATGCCGTTGAGACTATGAATGCTATCGAAAAGGAAGGCGTCAAAGGTTTGGCCGTAAGCGTCGACCTCGCCAAAGGTGAGGAGGTTGCCAAAGGAGTAGTTGATCAGGTTATTAAAACATTTGGCCGGATTGATGTTCTTGTAAATAATGCTGCCGAGCAACATATGGTGGAAAAGATAGAGGATGTTAAGGCAGAAGAGATTGAATCTACATTCCGCACTAATATCTTTTCGATGTTCTATCTGACAAAGCATGCGCTTCCACACATGAAAAGGGGTTCATCTATTATCAACACCACTTCCGTGGTAGCATTTCAGGGACATCCAAAGTTGCTTGCTTATTCGGCGACTAAAGGTGCAATTGTATCGTTTACTCGATCACTGGCGATGCAACTCGCAGATAGAGGAATCCGAGTGAATGGAGTTGCACCTGGGCCTGTGTACACTCCTCTACAACCAGCCTCTCGCGAAAAAGAGAACATGGAGGGGTGGGGTAAAGAAATGCCGCTTTCACGTCCCGGCCAACCTGCAGAAATTGGGCCTAGTTATGTATTCTTGGCCAGTCAAGACTCTTCTCAATATATTGGCCAAATACTTCATCCAAATGGTAAATGTTGATAAATCTCTAATCTTTAACTCTCAATATCCGGCTAATGAACTCGAAATATTGAAATACAGGAGGAACTCCGATATAATCTTGGACTACTGATATATACGTATATTCTGATTTTTGTTTGGAATCCAATAAAATTTTCGAATATTGGAATTTTATACTATCATTAGCACGGGTCACTACGATTGGTGAATACTTCAGTAAAAATAGAACAAATACATTTCTAATTTTTTGTGCACATATTCTTAGCACTTTGCACCTTTCATCTCTTTTATTTCCATCTCTTCTGATTGAGATTAGCTCATTCTTCATTTTATTTATACATATCATACTACTCAGCAATGTCCATAGATGATAAAATTGTCTTAGTGACCGGAGGAGCCGGATATATTGGAAGTCATACTGTCGTTGAACTTTTAAATGCTGGACATCGGGTCGTTGTCATCGATAATCTCTCTAATTCATCGTACGAAGCCATCCGTCGCATCGAGAAAATCACTGGCCTTAAATGCCCTTTTCATAAGGTTGATATCCTCGATCGCACCGGCATGCGTAAGATATTTGAGCTATACGACATTGGCTCTGTCGTGCATTTTGCAGGGCTTAAGGCAGTAGGAGAGTCAACGCAGATACCTCTTTCGTATTATCATAACAATATTAGCGGCACCATAGTATTGCTTGAGGTGATGAAAGAGTTCAACGTGCGCAATATTGTGTTTAGCTCATCTGCAACTGTCTATGGTGATCCACCCATAATTCCCATTCCTGAGAATTGCCCCACCGGCTCTACAAACCCTTATGGTCGCACCAAGCTCTTCATAGAACATATCATCCGCGATCTCTGCACTGCAGAATCAGAATGGAATGCTGCGCTTTTACGCTACTTTAATCCCGCTGGAGCTCATAAATCAGGGATTATGGGTGAGGATCCGCGTGGTATTCCTAATAATCTCATGCCGTATCTTGCCCAGGTTGCAGTTGGAAAACGGGAGTACCTTAGCGTCTTTGGCAATGATTATAAAACTAAAGACGGTACCGGGATAAGGTAGAGTATATTTGGAATAGTTACTAGAATATTATTGATATTAATAAGAATATTGCTTCAATAGAGATTATATTCATGTTGTTGACCTAGCTTTGGGCCATCTTGCAGCTCTGAACAAGCTTAAAGAAAATCCTGGCTGTGTTATATATAATCTGGGCACTGGCACGGGATATACTGTTTTAGATATGGTGCACGCCTTCAGTGAGGCAGTTGGACGTGACCTCCCATATAAATTTACACCTAGACGTGCTGGAGATGTCACCAATCTTACTGCCGATCCTGCTTTGGCCAACAAAGAACTTAACTGGCGCGCCGAACGTTCCCTCGATGTAATGTGTGAAGATCTATGGAGGTGGCAATCAAACAATCCACACGGTTATGAGGGCTGCCCTTCGGATCCACCAGTAGAATCTGAACTTTAGACATAATGCTTGAGATATATAACTAAGCAAAGATTTTTGGCCAAAATTTTACCCTCCGTCCTATCTAGGCCTTTTCCTTATTATATAATAATGCTAATATATCAAGATAAATTTTATCATGCAAGTTTATTAAATATCAAATAACATTCAGTATCAATTATTGCATGCTATTCCTTGAAAATGACGATCTCCCAATTATAATAGAATAATAGAAAGCAACATTGGGCGTTTTAAAACACGTAGAGAAGTTAATCCGCTTTTTTAATGTTCCGCATTCGAATATTGTTATCGCCTTTATCCTCGTTGATAATCTTTTCTTCCACGCGATACACACTAAGATCTTTCTCCAAATGATCTATTTTTTCTTGGAGCGTAAACTTGGATTCTTGAAGTTTATCGCACTCTTTTGATTTTTCGATAAGCTATAATGCCAACATCAATATCTATCCAGATAGCATAAATTAATTTAATTTCCTATTCACCTGTTTTCTTAGGGCATCAACTTTTTCTTCACTCTTTAAAAAGTCCATCACAAGTTGGTATGTGCGAACTAGGATAAGTGATAAAAACAGTGTGAAGCCACAGAGATAAAAGTTACGCTGCGAATATAGCCGAGTTGTAATCAAGTGGTGGTTTTCTGAATGGGCATGATGAACTCCCTCTGCGCGTGAGCGTGCAAGTTCTCCGTTCGCTCGAAGCATTCGGTTAATTGAATCTAGTAGAGGAAAGAAATGAGTAGCAAAATTATAAAATGTGAATTAGCAATAATTGCAGCTATATAAGAAAAACCCACCGATAAATAGAATTAGAACGAATCTAGTGAAGAAACAGAAATTGATATCATCAAGATCCTTATACAGGTAAAAAATAAAAAAGTAACACTTACACAAACATGATTTTGAGACTATACACGACTTTTCCAACCTTAATGTAATTAATGAGAATTTAGAATTAATGAAGCAAAAAGCATCTTTAAATACCATGGGAGAGTTAGACATCCAGCGAAAAGTGGCGCGTCTCCAAGCTAATGGTAGTGGAAGCTATTGACAACATTGACTTTGTGAAGAAAGATCAAATGTTCTTGAAAGACTTAATACAAACCACAAAAAAAACAAATGCTGCCATTTCAAGTACCAAAAGAGTGAACACCTTTAAATCAGATATAGTTGCATTAATAAAACGTCTCTAAGAAATGGTGTAAAATAACTTACAAGCTGATAGTGTAGAGCCATTTTGTAAGTGAATACTTAAAATTTGAAGTAAAGGGTAGATTAATTGAAAAGCTCTCAGACTGAAGTCTTATGAATTCGCCAAGAAATTTCGTGCTGCGCCATAAAATCCTCGGTTTTTAGAATAAAAATTTCCGGAGTGCATTCTACAGAGATATATATTTTTGATAGCTTCAGAAATTTTATGGTCGTGATATTTTATAATCTATAAACCACTTCAAGCTATTAAAAGGATCTAGTTATTTTTTTAAGAAGGTTCTCTATAACTCTATTTTTTGTTTATTGGATACTCTATAATTCATAGAAATCGCAGCATAAAGTAATGGTTTTAGAAGAATTTATAGTGAATAGAGAATATTGTATTTAGCTAGAGTTTTACTCAAAAATACCGTGAAGAAAAAGGGTAGAATGTCTATCTATTATTCTGTAAGATATCTCGAATTATTTCTTTATGCTCTGTTGCGAATTGTTTTGTAGTGAAATTATCGGATTTTAAATAGATTTATGTAATCGGATTTGACGTATAAATGAAAAGTTGGATTTTCAATTTAAACTTGACGATATAGGTTAATTTCGTCAGAAAAAACTGATCCAAAAAATGAAAATATTATAAATACTGCTTAGAGAAAGGGTGTAGAAAGAATAGAAGCGATTACATTATAAAGAGCTCTCTTCAATAAATTACTAAACTCTTAGAAAGCGAGCGATGCCAGCAAAGGGATTATGGCAAAGGCAACGGCAGGGAGCACTCCAGAAGCGCTAGACTTTTGTGCGGGTTGACTTTGAGCAGAGCCAGGGGAAGCACTTGAAGAGGTACCAGAAGTTGGTTGAGCTGCAGGTGCGGAGGTTGGAGGGTCAGGCGGGCAAGTTGGAACACAGCTCGCTGCGAGAACCGTGAACTGACCTGAATATGCTACGTTAGGTTCATTACCTATTGAAAAATCAAAATAGATTATTTTCCGAAATATTATCTTCCATAACAGCTTGCTAACCTAATGCAATTGCATAAGTATTATCAACAGGAAGACTGTTAGGAATATTCCAAGTGAATGAGCCAGAGGCACCATCAACTGAGCTTGACAAAACAGTAACTAGCTGCAGTGCAGCTGGATTTCCCTTGAGCAATTTAATAGTAATAGGTCCAGGAGCTCCATTATTCCTATTTTTGTAATACAATTAGGGCAACAATGGAATCGGAGATATTTAATATGAATGGGAATATACCAAATAATTTGTTGAGTTTCTCCAGCTTTCCTAAAGATTTCGGAGACAGGATTGTATATGTTATACTTTTAAAATCTTAAAAAAGACGTTTTTTAGAGCTTACCAGACTGTCCCGGTAACCTTTGTAAAGAAATTGTGGAAATAGCAAAGTTATACTATTTATATATTAATGACTATTTGGATCGATAAAGATGCTTACCGGTTGAGTAATGAATGGCTTTTGGGCTAAAGCAAAGCCGATATAGGAAAGGAGAAGCAAATAGACAAGCTTGAGCATAGTTAATGAGTGTTTTGCTTTGTGAATAGATAAAGAAACGAGAGAATCCGGAAGAAAAAGGGATTTAAATATATTGCGAGGTTAATAAATCTGAGTTCGAAACTGGTGAAGAATGCTCGATCATTCGCTAAATCAAAACCTGTCGAATCAATATGAAGGGGTTTGTTGAGGTTTGTCCATTCATTACACAAAAAGCATTGGAGCAAGCCCCGCTTGTAATAATAATAAAGCCATTTAATATTTGCTCGCATCCACACTTAGAACCTGGCGATGAAAAACAAGATCATCAAACCTCATTTTTTGCCAGCAAGAAAAAGAGTTCGGAAATCCGCATTGCTTTTCCCGCTGGGCTGCGAGTCAGCCATTTGTTTATTCGATTCTGGTGAAGTAGGTGACCCATTCTCAGGTTTCATATTCCGAGCTTTTCTATGTTCGAATCCAAGGCGAGGATTGGGCCGTTGCAATCGCCGGGGAATCATTGGAAGCTGGTGGCCTTTCCCTTGAATATTACTATAAGTACCAAGTGATCCAGTGTTAGCTTCCATATCACAACATTTTCCAGCTGCCATCGGACCTTGTATGGACCGCTACGGTAGATGTGAGCGCAGGAGGTTCAGCAATATCGACATGTATCTTGTGACCGTTAAGATTATGCCCATTTAAGGCGAGAGCTGCTTTTCCAGATTCCTATAGGGGAACATATTTAAACATTAACAATTCCACAATATTAATGGAAAAAGAAGTGATAGCTACAACGATATCTTCCAATTCAACAAATGCCCCCCCTTTACTCGGGACCAATTCTACGCTTTTAACTTTGCCATAAGGAGAAAATAGAGCTCTTAGCTCCTCTTCCGTAGTGTCAGGAGGCAAATGATGAACGGAGACTCCATTTGCCTGGCGTTTAATATTCGAGGTGCTGGTTTTCACTGGGTTCTGCCGGGCCTTCTGTTTTTGCTCCTTTATGTGTTGTATGGTAGCATCAGCCCTATTTCATTAACATGGGTGAAATTCCATTAGCACGTTAGTTTATGTGGTTAGATTTTAACATACTCAATAGATTTCTTCTTGCGTTCTGCGTTCGGGTCAGCAATACTGACAACTATAATCCGCCCATTAAATTCGGTTGAATTCAGAGCGAGGGCATTAGTAGCATGCTCCTTTATATATAAATGAATTTAAATCCCAGTGGTAAAATATATATTTGCCCATTTAGTTACCTCGTGCACAAATTCGACAATAGCACATCCTTTATATTTTCCATTCGGTCCATAAATTAAACGACAATCCTTTAGTTGGCCATACTAAGTAGAAAATGCATATTTTGGTGAAGGAATTTAATGTAATAAAAAGATGGTTGCCTCATTTGGATACTTACAGCTTGAAAAAGTTTGGTCACTTCATCTAAATTGGAAGAGTGCGGTAAATTGGCTACAAACAGCACACAGGGATCGATTTCTTTTGGTCTAATATGATCGTGCAGAAACAAAATAAGCACCAAAATCCAGGGCGTAAAATTTAGGTATTTAAAAAAAACAGACTTTTCTGGAGCTCTCTCTTGTTTCATACGAGGATTCGAAATTGCAACAGAAAGTGCTCGATCCGATTCGATCTCTTGTCCATTTAGTACGAGAGAATCCGTGGCCATTTTCTAAAACAATATTAATATCATTTAAGGGTATTTCATAAATTTAAGCATTATAATAATTACAGCATCTCTAAACTCGATATAGGCAAATCTGCGAAGCTTCCCTGGTTTGGGCGCCGGCATTCGTACCTCTACGATATCTCCAAACTACCGAGTGTAGGAGAGGTTATCAAATATCTATAAAAATAAACGTTTATAAAGTAATGCAAATACCATGCTAAACATATCCCGTAGATCTTTCTCAGTTATTGCTGATGAAAAGTTGCACACATAAATAGTCTTAGGATCACGTTCATCCCTCTCCTCCGCTGCATGCACTCCCACCTTTTGTGCACCCATTTGTTGGCCATCCTTGTTAAGCGCATTATTGGCTTCCTCCTAGAATGTTAACAATTAATATTCAAAATTTTTGGTAAAGGAACTGACAAAATAAAATCAATAAAACTTCGTTCAATACCTGGTTTGTGAACAATATATACGCATAGCCCTTGCAGTTTCCATCAAAATCACGCACGATATTTATTTTTTGAATATTACCACACTAAAAAAGAAGAAGGGTTAAAACTGAATTACGTAAATATTTGCAAGAATATTTGCAAATTACCTCACTAAAAAACTCTTTTAGTTGTGTAGTAGTGACATTTTTTTCAAGATTGTTCACAAAAATTGTCCTATTTTCGCTATCAATTAAAATAGGCATAAATTAAATCAATGTAAGTTGAATACAATTTAAAAATATAATATACCGATCAAACAAGGTTTTATCTTTCACTTCATCAGATGCACTAACTGTGTTACCAATAACTTAGGATTAATAAAAGGAGAGCAATTAAAGAAATCTGCACTTTGCAATATATACCTTTGGGCCGTTTTATGTCTTCTCGGTTATCGTTGGAAATATCGTCGTTATCTATATCTTCCGCTTTACGTTTAGCCCGCTTCTCTAAATCACGCTTCTTTGCCTATTAAATTGTATTGAACGTAAAAACCAGAAATTGTACTATGGTACACATCTCTAGAATGGACCTTAAATGCTTTATCTTTTTCAATTCTTTTCTGTCGTTTGATATCATCTTGCTCTCGAACAATTGCCTGCTGATTGGCCTCTTCTTGAAGAGCCTTTATAATGAGAAATTAGCAATAGTAGCAAAAGGACAAGTTAGAAGCCTGATATTTTACCTTTTCTCTTTTTGAAGAGATGATACGCATTTGCTTTTTAATGGAGGAGCGCGCATGCATGAAGCTTTCCAAGGAACCATACTCATGTTCAAAGGTAAGCCATGCATCAAAAACGCGTTCGGGCCAGTCTAAATTAACACGTGTACGTGCTTGCTTATAAATTGATCGTGCTTTTGCAATGTCTCCATGTTCCCTATTAATATATAAATAATACATTATGATGATACAATAGTGAATATAAATACAAACGGTTTACTTCTCAAACTGTGCAAAGGAGATCCATGCTTCAGAGGAAGACGCGTGTCGGGAAATAATTTCGTTCCAAATACGTCTTGCCTCACCGACGTCCTTCAGCAGAGTACCCTGACGTTACATTAATTCAATATCAAACCAAGGCTTAGCTAAAGAATGTGTATTATAATTCACACACCTCAATAAAGGCTTGATACTTTTCGACGCGGAAATACGGGTCGCCGTCAGGGAATGCTAAAAAGGGAAGATGTTAGCCTGCGCTGTCAATAGTCGAATAATATACAAATACAAGCCTTGATATATTGCATCAATTCCCTGACTAAAAGTTTTGCGCAAACGAAGAGCTTGTTCTGAAGTAATCTCTAAAATATTTTCAAAATATAGAGAAATTACACAATTGATATATAAAAATGTCAGTTGTTATTACCATTAGAGACAGCAGCTGCACGTCTTTCATAATCGCATTTTGACATTACTACTTTAGATAACTCTTCTATATAATAACTGATATCACTAGCAAGAGCCCTCGTAAATACAGCTATCAAAAAAGAATTAGATCGATGAATCTTTAACCATCAAATAACAGTATACCTTCTACATCGAAGAGAGGTACTTTATATTTCTCCTAAGAAAATAGTAGACACAAATATTTAAATCCTCAATCACTTCTAAAATACCAGACTGATGAAAAATTTTACCAATATGTTAATATAGAGAGACCATAAATCACCTGACCATGAGCAATATTTCAAAGATCTCTCCAAAATACGTATATGAATGCTCAAAGGTGCGTTATTTTCGAACTGTAAAATAAACTAAATTAATAAGATGTATAGAAAAATCCTTAAAGTCAAGTGCTTACCAAATGCAGAATAAATTCCTCCCAAATCGATGGATCTTGATAGTATAAAATCAGTGCTCGTTCAAAAAGGGTATTAATCATAAGATAATTTGGCGGTCGCTTGCTCTTAATAAACTCGATATAGCGATAAAATTTCTCTATAGAATATCCAGATTGTTCCTTTGTCATAGATAAATTAAGTTATGATATAAGTTAGAAATTATAAAAGCAGTAAATACCCAAGCGATTTCATGTTTTTCAATTTCATCTAGTTTTTTCCTTGTATTACTGAAGAGTTTGTTAGCTTCTATCATATAAGCTTCATAGTTTCCGTTATCATATTTTGTTATAAATGACGAATAATTAGAAAAAGTCGTCTCCTGAACTATATCAAAAAAAATTAAGAAAAGTTATAGAATTATGAATTATTCATCAATAAAACATTGAATATACCAACCAGAGTGAGGAATATTTAATCGATCTAAATATAATTTTTTGGTTCTCTCAAAGAGCTCGGTGCTAATTAAGACACGTTAATTAATAGTCTCAAAGTTTTAGAAGATATATCCTAACAGTATACCTATAGGATCTCTATTATATAGAAAATATAGTTAGACAAATGTCAGCGCCTACAAATAGAAGCAATAAGCAGTACATACTTCAAGCAATCTCTCTTCAAAATCCTTAATGGAATCCCATACAATATGGCTCTATAAAAAGGGTCAATCGCTGCTTAATCATTGACAAAAATATTAATCCACACCTCTAGTACATGATGTCCAACAGTTTTATTTGCTTCGGCAAATATTTCGCGAACCCTGTCAATAGTAAAATCTCTCTGTTCATCTTGGCTCATGTCTGCGTCCAACTTTTCATATTGAGCAATTGCAAAATCGACATATGATTTCCATATCTTAACATCTTAAATCGATTAATTGTAATATTAGTAGGAGGTAAGTAAAAGAAAAAAAGCAATATCAGTAGCAAGATTATACTTACAAAGGAATTCATTCAAAGCATTTTTATAGAGCTCGACGATATTATTTTTCTCTTCAAGCGTACAGGCTTTATTTGCCTCACTCTCGATTTTTTGCAGAAGTAATTCTTTTTAATCGTTAGAACTTTCTCAAGATAGAATTTATTAGCATAAACATACCTTCATTAAAGATATCTTTGTCCATTCTCTAAATTTCACAATAAAGAAAACGGCAAGCTCATTAAAATGGCCACATTGGCTAAGCCACATTCGATTTATTGCTCTTTGCGATTCAACCTTTAATGATATATTTTCGCCCTATCGCAACCACTCTCGAGCCGTGTCTTACACCGCACATAATGGTAAACTATCCATCCATCCATCCATCACTCTAAAATTCTCAGATATCATTCGATGGAGTCCGTAAACCCAAACTTGATTACAGAAATGATATGATAGAATCAATATATTGGGATCTGATATGGAATTTATGATCTCGAGGATCTGTGGTCAGATCTATCATTTCTTAGCAACAATCACTTGTGTTCCAATCTTTATATTTTTAATGATGGCTTTATATATCTTCATTCATCAACAGGATCAGAAACAACCCATTAAACTTGCTAAAGTCATCAAAATCCTCGGGCGAACTGGTTCCCGTGGAGGCGTTACACAGGTGCGCGTAGAGTTCATGGATGATACTACCCGTCAGATTATTCGTAATGTAAAAGGTCCTGTACGTGAAAATGACATTTTATGTCTCCTAGAATCTGAACGTGAAGCCCGGCGCCTGCGCTGAGATAATTTTAGTAAAATGAATATATATCTAGGTATTTAATTGAATAATTATTTTCTATATTTGGTACATAGATTTAATTAGTGCTATTTCTTATTTAGATCTGCTTATCCTCCCCTTTCCACCTCTAATTAACCTTTGAATAAATCCGTTGCACATAATTACCTCAATAATTCCCTTGAAATATTACATTCAAAGAATAAAACAGATATCTCGATCTGAGAGTAATTGCAAAATTTCTTTCAATGTATTCTCTAACTGTACTGCATGATTCCCAATGGTTATATCAAATTTGTTTCATATCTGACAGATTTTCAACTTCTGGACTACGGTGGTGATATTTTTGTAGAGTGTAAAGTGGTTAAGGGCAAAATGTATTTATCATTTGACTGAACTTAATGAATTTACGACAATTTGCGTTATATACTCCGCTCTTAATTTTAGCATTCAGTGAAATTCCAGATCGTTGCTGGATCTCTAATAGTAAGATATATTATACCTACAAGAAATATGGGCTAAGGGCAATCAATGAATATTTAAGGATAAATCCTACAATTTGACCTCATTTTTAAAAAACTTTAGTGTATATTTGATATTTTGCTATTTAAATATATATTCCTCGAGTTACGGAGGTGTCGGGGTTCCAAAAATCCAAATAAAGTAATTCAAGAAAAGATTGATTATTTTTTATAAAAATCAAGGATTATTTATAAACTTCAAGAAAATTCTTTACATAATTAAAGTTGGCATTAAAGTTCAAATATAAACTAGTGTAAATATTACAAAATTAAAACATTATATAAGGCATAACGGTTTTCCACTTATGTTTTCTAAGAAAATTACAATAAATCAACTCCATACTACTCTCCCCAACTTGAAAATCACCGCTTAGAATATATAAGGTTGCTTCGTAAAATTTCGTATTCCTGCATCGCTTATTGTTATCCAAATTCCGCACCGGTCCCCAGTTAATCTCCGCTTCGCCATAATCGGTCCACTTCACCTAATATTCTACTCTCTCGTTACTGTCGAACTTTCTTTTCCAAAACGCATTCAATTTCATATTCAATGCCACCTTCTTTATCGACTGGTGGAGACGGTGGGTTATATCTGTTAGGATACTCTTGTGGGGCACTTGTGAAATCGTTCAGAAGTGAGGCACGGAAAACTTGATGAATTCTTAGCGATTTCGGCAACTTCTCTATACTGAGTGATATTTTATTTTCTGTGATTTCGTATGATCCAACGAACTTGTGTTGTAACTTCCTTGTCGGTTGTTGATCCAGTTACGTAAGTTGGAAGTTTGCTGTCGAGGTCATAACCTTATCTCTAATATCTAATTCTTCCTCCCTTGGATCTTGGATTTACCGCAAGCGATAGTATCAGACACAGATTGACGATATATTAGAAGGCCTTAAATAATATTTATGAACTAAGGTCGCGATGTCAATATCACCCTGAAACCAACTATATCTTAGGGCAAATGCTGCGCGTATGTTTCATAATGACAAGATGATGGGGGGATTGTTTAATGGTTGCCGAATTTGCTTACAACAACGTAAAATAATCATAAACGAGAATGAATCCCTTTGTATCTAATATTAGGCAAACCCAATCGTAATATCAAGTCTTTTGGAATTCACGCCACGTCGGATCAACGTCCAAGCTACAGGTGACCTTCTTCTCAGAACGACCAACCTATTTAAGATTGCTTCAGATATTTTGGCAACTTGAAGTCAATCTAAGTACGCCAATCAAGATCCAATAAAAGATGAATCAGAAGAGTGCGCTGACCACAGCGTTGATACGTGCCGGTTGATATTTAATCTTGAACTGATATTTATTAAAAATTGTTACCCACTTCGCCTGTCTAGTAACGATATATTATATCGTTACTCGATTTCATTATATTATTTATATGATTAGGTATATTAAATATACCTAGATAAATTTTTCATCTAGTTTCTTAGGCTTAAATACTTCGCCCTTCGCAAATTTCCAAATTTCCTAGAGTAATGACAGCAATTTCGGAGTGACGAAACGCTCATAATAAGCCTTCTGAATGTTCTCTTATTCATTCAGGCTTTTTTTCTCCTATAATTGGTATATTGGCCAATTGCGATCGGATGAGCTTGCCATCGAATTCACAGTCTGCAACAGAGGAGAAGCATGAAGATGGGGTGTCAAACGCGCTGGAACGTCCAAATCCTGCCTTCGACCTCAAATACGATTTCGATTGGTTGGCACCTGATGGATATACAGTGACTCATGTTGGCCACCCTTCAGTGAACTCGTACGTCGCACTCTCAGTATTACAACAAATTTATAATCCAAAATTGCCATTTGATCGTGTCTTTAATAAGGCTGATAAAACTGTAACTTTCCAACATTATCCTAAGAATTACCCTCCTGTGAGATACCTTAGACCAGGCGAGCGCAAACGCATTTTAGTCACTGGTGGAGCTGGTTTTGTTGGTTCACATCTAGTTGATCGTCTTATGATAATGGGGCATGAGGTCATCTGTGTAGACAATTTCTTTACTGGCTCCAAGCGTAATATCGAGCATTGGATGGGGCATCCACATTTTGAACTAATTCGTCACGATGTTGTTGATCCTCTTGTAATCGAAGTGGACCAAATTTATCACTTAGCATGTCCCGCTTCCCCTCCGCATTATCAGTATAACCCTATTAAAACTGTCAAGACAAGCGTTATGGGTACTATTAATATGCTTGGATTAGCGAAGCGAACTAAAGCCCGTTTCCTTCTGTCATCCACATCCGGTAGGTTAAACTTTCTTAGTTACTATCTTTTGAAATATTCATTTTAAAACTTTTCCGATAATTTGAATGTAGAGGTTTATGGAGATCCAGAAGTACATCCACAAAAAGAAACATATTGGGGGCATGTGAACCCTATAGGTCCTCGTGCGTGTTATGACGAAGGCAAGCGAGTTGCTGAGACACTTACTTATAGCTACATGCACCAGGGCGATGTTGACGTACGAGTAGCACGCATTTTTAATAGCTTTGGTCCCAGAATGAATGAGACAGATGGTCGGGTTGTGAGCAATTTTATAATGCAAGCTCTAAGGGGTGAAGAGTTGACTATATATGGCGATGGATCGCAAACAAGATCTTTTCAGTATATACATGACCTTGTTGATGGTCTTATTCTTCTTATGAATAAGAACTTCACTGAGCCCGTTAATTTAGGCAACCCAGAAGAATATACAATCCTTGAATTTGCCGAGATGGTACGAGACTTAGTGAACCCCTCTGCCAAAATTAAATGTCTTCCTGCGACGACGGATGATCCCCAGCGCCGAAAACCAGATATTTTTCGTGCACGTCGGCATCTTAACTGGAGCCCTCGGTTCAGAGTGAAGCAAGGATTAGAAGAAACGATTCAATATTTCGCAAACGAGCTAGAGGGACCCAATGTTCAAGCATGAGCAATTAACTACTTTTCATCTTTAGTACACTTTTAAAAAAATTAGAATATCTCCTGGAAGATATATGACTGATGCCTCAGATAAAAAAAAAGATGGAAGAGGTGTGTTTTTCACAATTTTTATAATTTTTATCATCTTGTATTTTTGCGTTTTTTTTTTTCAAGTGCAAATATTACTTCTTCCTTGTGTGCAAAATATAATAAACACCAAGTACCAAATTCGAATAGTATTTAATATTATTGTAATAAGATACAAAAAAATAATATTAAGGATATCTATGTATGTTTATATGTATATTAATTTGTATTAGACATTTGTCCATAATAAACATCGAGAAACCAAGCTCAATTCATTTCCAACAACAAAGGTATACCAACTGCAATACAAATTATCGCTTAAAAGTTTAAAGAAAGAACGAAAAAAAAAAACTGTAAGGATACAACCTATAGACGAGATAAAAAACTCAAATTGCAGCCTTTTCAATATACTTTTAAAACTTATGAACATAGTACATAGCTCGTTTTACACTTATCTCAATTTTACTTTTCGCATTCCTATCTTTCATATAGTTCCTTTGTTACGTAAGCATACGTTCCAACGGTTTTATGAAAGACGGGGAATACTTACGTCCAACTGACCTAGGCCATCTTCGTAAGCAATTTAGTTAATCATTTGCTGAACTTTCCCCGGACGTCGTCGCTCTCACTGACGCATTTTGTCTAAAGATTATATTTCTCTGGAGTACACTTAGTTGTTACGATGGAGATGCCTATGGAGCCTTATGGGTTGCAGCATAACATTGGCTTATCAATATTGAAGTCTCTACATGGAACGGGGAGGCCATTATGAGGAATATATTTGTCTTTAAATTAGGGGAAGCCTTGAATTCAAGTTTTTAACGCCCATTTTTTTTACCATTAATGATGTTTGACTCTTTTATAAATTTATGATTATATTTTAGTTTTCAAGTAAATTATTTTAAACCTTAAAAAAAGAAATTGTAATTAATCCTCATTAAAAGTGAATTGATCCCCTAGATCGAAATAGGATGAGTATATGGTATACTTGGGTGTATTGAATAACGAATGAAAGTACTCTTGAGTCAATAAAATAAATAGATGTACAAAGTTAGAAAATTGCAGAGGATGGTAATAATTCTTGGGATGTAGATTTTTGTGAAGATAAAGTCGTTTTCGAGACAGAGACTAGAGAATAATCTATTGTAATTTAGTATATATTAGATAATAGTAACAAATGAATATAAACAGTAATTTTACATTTATTCGTTAATATCGGAGATGGTGGTTTTCGTCGGCGCATCAAAACCCATTCACTGAGCGCAGATCGATATTGTTGCATCTCCTCGTACGCTTTGACTAAAATATAAAAATACTGATTAATTATGGATCATGTGCAAACATTGAAATATATAGCGCACCATATGCACTTGCCCTCTCCAGCCTCGTTGCCTTTTTCAAATCGTTGTAGTGAATGAGGCCGGGGACAGTCGTGTCATGCCATACCGCTCTTGAAATCGAAGGAGAACTTGAAATAGATTGATCTTCAGATAACCCTATTTTTTCACGCTGTTTTTCCATTAATTCACGGAGTCGAAGGACAGGCCCAAGGATGTTATCTTCTTCTGGAGCTTCTTCTTTCGACTGTGTACTTTCTCTCTTTGTCTCAATGTTTGACCAAGAATCGCTCGAATAATATTCATTCTCATCATCATCCTCTTGAGCATCGTTATCACCGCTCTCGCTCTCTTCATCGTATATATCATTTCGAGGGCTATTTGTTTCTATGACAGAGCTGGAGCATTCTTCAGACTTCATATCATTCGCTGGTAATTCCTCATCACTTGCTTTGTTTATAAATGTATGTCTTAATCTTTCACCGTCTCCATCTTCCCGAAAATAATCGTGTGTGGAGTGTGCATTCTTCGCTTTGATACTATGATTATATGGGAGATTATCCGAGGTATTTTCAACTAACGATGCTTTAGGAGCAACATATTCAGAACATTGTGGATTCGATGATGAGAGCTTCTTTAAATTTCGCCTGCACTTCCAGCATACGCATTTTCGACTTTCCGTAGTTTCGAGTATTTTTGGTTTGCATTTATAACACATGCACCGAGAAGTTTCAGTGGCATCGAGTGGATCAGCTGAGGAGTTTAAACTAACAAAAATATTAAATATTTTGTAAAATGAACAGGCCAAACGTTCGTGGATATTACCAATGGAATCCATCTTCCGGTGACTCTATACTAGGAGAATAAGACTTTTTTCGTAATTCAAATATCGAAGCAGTGCTTTCCAGCATCTCCAGTAAATCTCCATGTTCAGTTTTCCACTCTGTGTTCTCCGGATTTTGTGCTGATTTTACTATCGAATTGTCAATCCCTGAACCTTTAGATTCGAAGTGAATTGAGTAGAGTAAGTTCCGTTATAAAATAAAAAATTTTGAAATCACTACTAACCTTTTTCTTCATTTTCTATTGCTGCCTTTTTATCGCGTATTAATACTATATATATAAGCAAATTTATTCAATGATAATCAATTAGGAGACAAATAATCTCACGTACGCTCATCTACAACTTGAGCAAGTTCATCGAGCTGTGAGCGTAGAAAATTACAATCCTCGGCCATAAGTTTTAAATAGACGAGATTATAGTATGGTAAAACGCGCTTTACGAAAAGGATATTGGAATTTCAATTTATACAAAGCCACCATCAGTCTGAGTTTTTACGAGATATAAGGGATTAAAGGATGTATTTTATAAATTTTAATAGTAATATCGAGTCTCATTCCATGCAGCTACGACCGCGGGCTAGTATTACCAAAAAATTGCCAGCTATTACTGGGCTTGCTAAATCCCAAATCACAGATGATCTTGACTTAGCCGGAAAAGACAAGATTATCAACACCGATGCTGAACCATTGCCTGTAGAAGAATGCTCTGGCAATTTTATCAGTCCTGTCGCTTCGAAAAATGATGCTTCGGTAGTAAAAATTCATCCTAAAAGAAAATTAGGAGATATCGGGCCAAAATCATCTTCAGCTTCTATTCCACCGCCTGATTGGCTTTCAACATACACAGCAATCCGTGATTATCGGAAAACTCATATAGGTTTGCCATTCATTTTTATTTAGGATGAGTCAAAATTAATTTTGTTAATTTATATTTAGCTCCAGTGGACACCATGGGCTGTGAACGGCTTGCGGAATATGGGGAAAATATAGATCCAAAGGTTAATAAATTTATTTTTATCATGTTTGCGGGATTTAACATTATAACCTATGTAGGTTTCGCGGTTCCAAACTCTCGTTGTAAGCTTTTTAGAATAGGTTTTGACATTTCACATTAATTTTTCTGATTTTTATATATATCCGGATTTTTCAACGTACAGTCCCTAATGTTGTCATCTCAAACGAAAGATACAGTCACCGCGGAAGCAATGAGAAACTTACAGCGGAAGCTTCCAGGAGGTCTTTCTATCAATAGTGTGCTGGCTGCTAGTGAATTAGACCTCCAGAAGTTAATATGCAAAGTTGGATTTTCTAGTCGAAAGTCAATGTAATATTATGCAATATCTTAGGTCTATCATTTCTTTATAACTCACTTTTCATTTTGTACAATAGATTTATCAAAGATGCTGCTCGTATCTGCCTTGAAAAATACAATGGTGATATCCCTGACACTTTGGAGGGACTTTGCGCGCTTCCTGGAGTAGGACCGAAAATGGTATGCTTATCCATTAATTTGCTTGTCATATTCAAAAATATAACACTTTTTGATCCTTTAATTAGGCTCATTTAACAATGCAATGTGCCTGGAATAAGTAATAGAAATGAATATGTAAATTTAAAAATTACAGAATGAGACTAACTTCTTTTTAGAACAATTGGAATTGGAGTCGATGTGCACGTTCATCGAATATGCAATCGCCTAGGTTGGTGTAAAACAGCCGGTGGGTTACCTGAGGATACACGAAAGGTAATCCAATAACCAATATATCCAGTATATCATCCTTATATTATAACTCGTTGATTATTTAAGGCACTCGAAAAGTGGCTCCCTCGCGAATATTGGCGTGAGATTAATGCAATGCTAGTCGGATTTGGTCAAACGGTATGTTTACCTCGTTATCCACGCTGCTCTGATTGTCCTGTACGCGACGCTTGTCCATCTGCTTTTAAAGAAGCAAAAAAATCAAAAGTAAAGTAGTTAATTTTATAATGTAATATAGTAAGGCGCATTCTTTATACATCACCCTACTCCTGTTAAATTTCAATAAATATCTAATAATAGCTAAAAGGCAAGAATATAGAATAGTATTTCACTAGTTGAATCTATATTATAGTTACAAAGCTCTTTGTGATTAAATTCATAACAGTCTAAAGAGTACAATTTGACTTGAATTCAAAATATTTATTTATAGTTATGCTTAGTATCATTAATACCATACACATCAATTAATCGCCTGTGCCAGTAAGTTCCCAGAGTGATAATCCTGTAATTCTGCGCGTGGAACCAGATTTATTAATCGAATGGATAGCAGCTAGTCGTGTTCTTGGGAAAGAGGGGGTATCTGGAGCTTGCGATGGTTCTTCAATTGGAAAAAGTACTGCGGTGGCATTCGTTTGAATTAACTCTTGTGCTTCTTCAGCTGTTAATATTCCTGTTGCACCAGGGTCCCTATTTGTAGCTCTTCTCTTTGATACAGTATTTGCAGATAAGGACGAAGATATTGCTAATGCGAGCTGTAAATCTTCGTCATAAGGATTATTTGAAGTTGTTTTTGAAGAGCTCGCTCCATGGGTTGTTAAATACGAGTGTATGATGGTATCGGTGCGAAAATCTTCATCTATATCTTCGCATAGAGTTGCAGAATAGTTGCGTGATATCCTGTATTTCTGTCTACATGTAATACGAGATACACGGTCGGCACAAGATGGCATTGGAGTTTGGTTCCCTGACAATAAACAGCGCACTATCGAGATCATCTCTTGAGTAGTAATGCCTTTTTTCTTCATACATCGCTTTATATGTAGTGTTTTTTCGCTATGTGTGACGGAGGATCGTGTCCACCTCTTTTCACAGATAGGACACCAATGTAAATTATCAAATAGAGTGAATTCGTGGATATTACGCGGATCTTGCACATTTTCAGTACCGGCGAGTTCATCGAGGCAGCGATTTAGGTGCTGTTCGCGCTGTGAACAATTATAAATTGAAATATCTTTGCCACAGATTTCGCATAAACTTTTACATTTTATTCCGTCAAGACACTGGTTTACGTGAACTTCCATTTGGTTTAGGTCTAACAGAAGACCACATATAGGGCAGTCAGAGTAATTGCGTTGCATGTGAAAACATATTTACTGAAAACTGTCTCATATACGATTTCATACTAGTATCATTTGCTGCTCCGCCACAGATCATATAGGTATTATTCCTGCGTATTATTAAGTTAAAACGGAAATAAGTTGACATTTAACTTCATCCAAAATAAATATCTTCTAAGATGTCTACTTCCTACAAACCACGTCGTGCCAACAGTGCTCTAGGAGATAGTTCAGATGTCTCAAGTTCTGTTAATGACAGTGCAAGAAAGAGACAATCTAAAAAAGATGAGGTATAAATATGATGAATTGATGAACATTTAAATTCTTTCTTATTTCCAAAGAATGAGATAAATTCTTTTTTATACCCACTTATATATGTTATATGTTATAAAATATAGGCAATTCGCAGAAAAATTGAACAAGAACTTTCTAAGAAAAAACGCAGTAGCCCTCGCTATACTCGGCAATCCACTCGAAAGCAGGTTCAGGGCACTGTGAGCTCCTTGCGTATGTCGCCAGCCCATACTGTTCGTGAAAACATTACAGTGCTGGAAGCGAGCCAATTAATGGCCGCTAAACGGAGTGATTGCGTCCTTGTAGTTGATGATGACGACCATTTATGCGGCATTTTTACCGCGAAGGATCTCGCTTTCCGCTCTGTTGCAGAAGGTTTAGATTCTCGGTATATTATAATTGCATCAATAGCTATTTATATGTATTCCCAAAAGTAAAGTATTAAATTATACATCATTTATAGCGGCACGCCTGTATCAACTATCATGACCAAGAATCCTCTCTGTGTTACAACTGATGCCTCTTCAACGGAAGCCTTGAGTACCATGGTGCAGCGAGGATTCAGACATTTGCCTGTAAGTTTTACCCTTTCGGTTTTCTAAAGTGTTCTTATCTATGTTAAACTTTTCAATAGGTAACTAATGAAGAAGGCGATGTAGTTGGTTTGCTCGATATCACCAAATGCCTTTACCAGGCTGTTGACAAAATGGAAAGAGCATTTAATACTTCAAGTAAATTTTATGATGCACTCGAAGGAGTACAATCTGAATGGAGTTCCTCTGGCCTTCCATTTCTTCAATATATGGAAGCTCTCCGGGAAAAAATGTCTTGCCCTGATGTTAGTTCCGTATTAGACGGAGTTCAACCTGCTGAGGTTGGAGTCCGTACGAGTGTGCGGGAGGCAGCTAAATTAATGAAATCAGTGCATAAAACAGCCGTTCTGGTTATGGAAGGCAATAATATAGCTGGAATATTCACAAGCAAGGATATTGTTTTACGTGTCATTGCTGCCGGGCTTGATCCGGCCACCTGTAGTGTAGTACGAGTAATGACTCCACATCCAGACACCATCACTCCCACAACTACCATTTTGGATGCTTTAAAGAAAATGCATGGTAACAAGCATTTTTCTCCTTGCAAGAATCCTCTTAATTTAATAAGATATTTATGACAGATGGCCATTATCTAAATCTTCCTGTGCTCGAAGGAGATACTAACCAAGTCGTTGGAGTGGTCAATGTGCTTCAATTAACTTACGCTACTTTGGAGGAGGTATACATATTATATATATAATTTTTAGATAATAACTAATCGAAAATTTTATTCAAATCTCCTCACCAGATTAATAGTATTGAAGGACAAGATGAAAACAATGGTCCAATGTGGAATCGATTTTGGCAATCTTTTGTTCCCGACGGTTCTGAAACAGCATCTGTGGTGTCAGATTCCATTGCACCCTCGCATTCTGCATCTAATCTACATGGTATGACACCATCCAATGTGTCTAGGAATTCTTATTCGCAATACCCTGAATCTCCTAATTCATCGCGCCCATTTACTCCTGATAATACTTATCCACTATCTGAAGTTCATCCCCATGAATCAGCATCAGCTGTCGGCAATAACGAGGAAAATTCAAGCATAGTCAATTCTAACCAGCAGAATGATACCACTTTTACCTTTAAATTCAAATCTCCTTCTGGCAAAGTTCACCGTTTTGTTTCTGAGGCGAATAACCTCGGAAATATTCGTGAAATCGTCAAAGCCAAACTAGTTACAGAGCGCTTCAATTTAGAGGAACTTGCAGCATCAATGTCCATTGCGCCTGGAACAAACAATGAAGACGACTGGCTTGTGCTTAGCTATTTGGATGACGAAAATGATCACGTCCTTATTACCAGTGACATGGATCTGCTTGATTCAGTACATGTGGCAAAAAGGCAGGGTTCTGATAGAGTATTGCTGTTTTTGCATGACCACACAGTTCAAAACCAAAGTGGTACAGCTGAACCTGCCGTTTCTCAGGCCAGTCAATTAGTATCGTCCGAATCCGGCAATAATAGTCCTGAAGTTGAGCCAGTTCCCAGTGACATAGAAATTTCCAGCCAAAAGAAGGAAAGCAAAGTACCGGAATATAATCTTCCTATTCCCCAAGAACTTCTATTACCAGGTGCAATTGTCACATTGGCTGCCACTATTCTAGGAGTATTTATTGTAAACCGCCTTTCTCGTTAACTTTACGGATTTCGAAATTATTATTTTATTTCTATTGAATATTATGATTATATCATTTATAAATTTCAAATTTTTATTATATATTCTTAACCTTTATTATATCTTATATATAAGATCTCTATGATATGGCGATTAGAGAAGTAAATAAATCAATTTTCCAAAAAAAAAATCTAGAAATTCTTCCAATAAAAAAAAATAAAATTATCATTTAAAAAAATATATTAAGAAAATACAAATATTTTCATTTTCAATTTATTTTTATTTGATTCAATTGCATTTACTTGAATATCATTTGTTCAGATATATTTCATTTTCCCAATCCTATAAAAATTCATATATAACCTTGGGTTGTTATCGGAAATTATGGACGCGTTTGACCTCCTTTATAATGGAGGCCATCCTACAGATAATCTAGATCTGGTACTCGAAATTTCATATTCTCTTTGTGATCTTCATCCTTCGATTAACTAAACCATTTCCTTCATCGATAAGAATTTCGAGCATTACTTGCCATTTATTTGGACAATACTTCAAGAATCGGAGAAGTCGCTATTCTTGAATAGATATGAGCAGGTACATAATCTATTCAAATTCTGCTAATAATTATAAGAGATTGAATTCTTTATTCTCAGTGTACAGAAATTGAATCGTTACATAATACTAAGGTAGAATTAGTTTTAGAACGTGTACAAACGGCAATTACAAAAATCAATAAAACGCCAGATATCGTAAGTGGTTATTGGATATTGTTGTGTTTATATAATGAGATATATTTTTGTCATTAGATTCTCAGTTCCTGTGATGATTTTCTTGGTTGTGATTCAATTACACGCATGAGGTAATCAGTATATTTCATAAACGTTTTCGAGATATATTCACGAAAAAAGAAAAAAGCTTTGTTCTATTAGAGCTGTGCCGTCTCCTTCAAGATAGTGCTACCGCAATTGACGTTTCGATTGACGAAAAAGTCTATCCCGTGTTGACTTCAGAAAAATGCATTGAAAATGCATGTTTGGTTTTTTCTGTAGTTCTCCAGCGATTTTGCCCGGAGGTCCTTGAGTTTGAGGCACGTTTACAATTATCCAAAAATAGCTTTTATGCTAACTCTTTAATAATGTGCAGACAATTGTTGGCTCTCTACATTTGCTACCAACTAGAAAACATTTAATAGCTGCCATTCTTTCTGCATTTCCCATGGAATTCGATAAGGTATGCATCTTCAGGATAAACAATCAGTTTCTTTAACCAAGATTTTTTCTAATCTATCATGCCATTTAAATTTGAGATTGCACAAACTCTGATATCTATGGCGCTAAAGTATCCTTCACACCGGTCAAATATCAGGTTACAAAGTATCTCATTGGGAATATTTTAACTGTGATATTAATGTAGTCATATTTTAAATATATAGCTCTATGCTCTATTCAATGTGCAAGTTAGCCCCTGGACGTGCCGTATTTTTACGGTTCCAAGTTATCGAGCTGCATATTCTTGCTCCTCTAGCGTTCAGGCTTACTTTAGATTTTTGTAATGATGAGGTTTGTAGAGTAATATCTTCTTTTAACTTGATACCACTTATCTTACTAGCTAAATTTGCAGGTGACATTTTTGACCAGCATTTTTTCGGGTAATCCGACTTGGCTTCCTTCTCAACTAGCGCCTACAAATGCCAATGTTATTGCTATGAAAGATTCACTATGCCTTATGGCGCACCAGTTTATAGTAGTCTTACTTGCTTGATTTCGAATGCTATTAAAAAAATACTAATTAACCCTACATTCTAGAAATCTCAACCTCCTGCCCAAATCGATTTAAACGGATTGCTTAGATCACTTGCTGGAATGGCCGGAATTTTACAAACAAAATACTCTACTGAAGACCTTGACCTAATACTTGAGTTGATCAATAAAATTTCGTCTTTCAGGTATCAACTAGTATAATGTACTCTTCTATCATAGATTGGTTATTGATATATCATTCTCTTACATCAAGGAACAACGAGCTTGCTACTTGTTTGATATTATTATGTTCAGATGGACTGCTTCAGTCTAATAAGGTGGATTTCTACTCTTTCTTAAACCAAGTTTTAATCCTTCCTTGTATTTAGTATTAATGTTTCTTGCACTCTATTTTAGGATCTTGTTATTAATTATCTTAACGTCGCTCTCGATTCAGAGCATTCGGAAATGCTTATTTTATTAGCCTTATATTTTCGCACTAATCAAATTAGCCAAATCGAAGTGTTAATTAGAGAATCAGTTGGAATGGCCGTTGGTATATGTAAGCATAATATTTTGATAATTTATACTATTTACTAATATAATTCTCCAATTTTATCACTTTCTAGCAAAATCCAGCCTACTTAGTTTACAGCGCATCTTTAACGAGGAACTGCTTTGGGACGAAAAAATTGCTGACCGGGCTATATCACAAATATCGGTATAATAGGATATAAATATATTTGACATATTTACTTGTATTAACATTTGTTTTATATTACTTAGGTTAAAAGAGATGATGATAACCTTCTACTCTTGTGCTTTTATGAAATTTTGAAAGCTCAAATTTTTCAGCGCGTAGGAGTTGATATTAGCAAAAGTATCCACCAATTAATTATCAACTCGACAGAACCTGTCCATTCTTTGATGGGCCCTTTATTAAAAGAATATGCGGAATGGTTTGCATTTTATTTTGATATCGTATAATTACCTTAAGCTAACTGATGCCATACGTTTATATATATAGTATATTTTCATCACCAATGATCAACCCTATCCCCGAAGATAGCATATTGAAATTATATGAGGATACCTCTAATCTCACACCTGCGCACATCTTAATGCTATTCTACGTTCTCTATTATAATGATGGTATTTTAAACATCAGCAGTGAGACAAGTGCAAAAACACATCTTCCAAAGGGTAATTTATTTTACGCTTTTTTTAATAATTTATTTGTATATTAATTTATCATTATAGAGTATTCTAATTCTCTGCTGGAAAGTATTCCTATTAAGAGAATCCTTCTTTATGCTGAAAAAGTTTCAGGCGGTCGGGCGTATGAGAATATATTCCCGGACTTATTGGCAGTTTCTGCATTTCACTACCCTGAGCTATTCGATGTAACTAGCTATTTACATGAAAATGAGTATAAGGAAACAATGTAATATTTGATACCCTCGATTTTTTTTTTTTGCATTTTGCACTAATAATAATATATTTGCTCTTAGATACAAGATGCTAAATCGTCAAAATTTGTTGAGCGCTCAGTCGACTTGCGAGATTGCAAAATCTCCTTTGCAGCCCCTTCGAGTTCTAGAGAGTAGGTCATCATTTTTAGTTGTTTTTGCACTTATATCACAATATCTATGTTCTTTTTACAGACCTATTGCAGTTGGCTTCTCATTCCTCATTAGAGTTTTCTCGAGATGCACCTCAATTGTGCGCTTTAATCCCTTATCTTATACAAACAAAGTATTTAACTATTATATTTTTTTTCCCTTTTTCAGTGATAACTTATACAAAATTTTGATTTCATCCTGTATTCATAGCGCCAATAGCGAAGCTCTCTATAATTTTTCCAATATTTGGACTCTTCTAAACACGGTTAATCCCCGAGAACTTTGGGTCCTTACTGCAAATGCTTTGAACACCGAAGGAAGCCGCAAGTAAATCTAAGTCACCTAATATAATAGACATATAACGCAAGCTTATAATTGCACAATATATATTAGTTTGTATACTCAGCAAAGCTTAACGTTAGATCCGCTGTTGCTTTTTAAAAGCGATTCTCGTGTATTTCGCTGCCCAACTTTATACCGCATATTTTTGCATGTAAGTGGCGAGCCCTTTATTGCTTGTAATAGTAAGTACGATTAATTTTTTTTTTCAAATCATTTATAGTTAGTCAAAGTCTATATGCTCGCATCAAGAGAGAAAATCAAACGTCATAATCTCCTCAAACAAACACGACAGATGGTAAGTAAAAGTTTTGCTTTGCATTTCCTAGATATATCCATAATTTTTATATAATCAAAGGCAACCTTCCGAGAACCAAACATAACCGCGATGACTTATCTCCAAGACTCTATAATAATGGGAATCCTCTTAGAATTATGTTTAGAGCAAAATGGAGATAACCAGAGTAATATAATTTATTCTCAATATGTTTTTTTTTTCTGGTATTAAGAATTCTCTTTTCTAGGCATTCTCGATGAAACCCGAACTCTAACGTGCCAATTTTTGCATCAACTCTTTCTCGAGAATAAACTTTTGGTTAAACTACTCCATTTCCAAGGGTATGCTCATGAGTTGATACCCGTAACTGTTTCAGAAATTCCATCAATACGTAAGATATCCCGTTAATGTACGACCATAATGTTATTTTTTTTTTCTAACATTTATTCTAGATACTTGCCTGGAGTTTTTACCAGAACTGCTCTCGCAGCCATTTCCAGAGAAACAGGTTTTTGGCATTCTCTTAGCCAGCCGTCTCTGTGAAAAATATCCTATATATAGTAGGTTAGTTAGTCACATATCAGCTTCAGTAAACTTATTCCATTTTTTGACGTATTTTAAAGTCTTGCAATTATCAAAGAGCACGTGCTGCCAAGGCTACGTAGTATTGCATTTCCAAGGGGTGCATCTCAGGTTGTCCCAAGCGAATATCTCCTTGAGGCTCTCCCCGCGGCACGGAGTATTTGTCGTGGATTCCCTAGCATGTCAAACTCAGTTATAGAGCTTCTACGAGGTATCAAACTTTTCAATATAATTTTTTTTAGTTCATCTCTAATATTTTCTTTGATTAAAGATATTGATCCACCAGCGAGCATTTATAAAGACTTGTCGATTCAAGGCGAAAAAAAGGCTTTATTGCTTAATCGCATTCATTTATTGATCGAGGTTCTGATAAAAGAAATCTCAGATCAATGAGATGTAAGGCTCGCATAGAGCTATAATCATGCGTTTTCTCGATTTATCCTCTCGCAAGGAGATATTAACAGCCAGCAGGATTCTCTGGTTTTAGAGCGACAAAATATGCACACTCATAGACATATTGTAGCATGGATAGCCTATTAGCTGTATATGTTGTTGGCACGCGCTTCTCCTTCTGGAATTTATGATTCAAAATATAGACAAACTCTGAAACTCAAAATATCAAACTGTTACTAATATACAACCTACCTCTACCTTAAACCCTACAGTATGCACCACCTCCATTACTTCTTGTAAACTCAATTCAATTGAAATTTCACCATGCATATTTTCAAAGTGATAAAGTAGGGGGCCTTCAGGAAATCCTAAGTCAGAGTATTATATCAAAGATTGTTTAACCCTTAAACATACCTATATTTATCCAGATGCCTCCTGGTTTCAAAATGCGATATATAGCTTGGATATAATCTATAATGTTCTTAGCGGTGTCGATGAAAAAACTTGTAACCACAGCATCCCATTTGTCTTGCAATTGTAATTGATATTACTCAATTGATAAAATTATGCAAAGAGAACACAAAGCTTACTGAGATTCTCCGCGCCCTCTCCATATACCTCTAGAAAATCTCCGGCAACCATCGAAAAATCAGCAGTCGAAGGCAAGTTACCAGGAGCTATATCCGGAATAAGAACTGGCTGAAGTTGATCTTGAGCAGAGACCACATTCGAGAAAGAGTGGATATAAGGGAAAATGGTATGTTCTTTGGCTATTTTAGCTCTAAAATTTATATCAGTTAATCGTTCCTGAAGTTTGCATGGGATAATGCATCAACCTATTCAAGATGAAATGCGAAGTCAAAAGCTTCAGAGAAAAGTTAGAAGTAGTAATCAAGATGGGTAATGAAGAAAAACTTGCCATGTAGAACGAGAACTCATTGCCTAGTTAGGTACAACATGGTTCAGTTACAAAGAATTCCTGGATTAGTGTTCTAAAAAATTACCTTGAGTGCTGTATCCTATTGAATAATTTTTATTAAAGAACTATGTGCTGGAGTATATTGATGAAAATGCATACCTTGGCAAGCAATATCGTACGCTAATCTGCCCAATCCTGCCCCAGGAACTAGGATTTGGATATCCCCCCTAAGTTATGCATTTAGCATGAATATATTTTGGAATAAGACATAGTAGCATTTTGCTTATTAGAAGCAGTTTACCGTTCACTTATATCGAGGTTATTAAAGTGAATATTCAACTCCTTGATAATTGGAAGATACGTAGACTCCCTTTCTAGCCTTCCCTAGAGATTGATTTAATTGAGAATATAATCGAATTAAGCAAGGGTGAACGCAATATAACCTCTTCAGACCAATCTCTTGCGATTTGCTTTATGGTGCTCCTTAATTTGTCCATATCAAACTCGGTAATGTGCGATTTGAAATTTTGCGAGGTAGGGAGACCGTGCAAATCGTCCTAAAGAAGGGTAAGCGCATTGTTGCTATATACTGTTAATAAAATAGAAATTTTACACTCTCGTCCTCGTTTATAAACATGCGGCTATCTGAAACAATGAGCTTCAAAACTTCATAATTTTGGATTATACAATTGTCGATGCTCTCTAGCCTACTAAGGAAATTAGGAGCAAGGGCTTGTTGAGATTTCGGAAGTGACTGGAAATCCGCGCGACGTTTTTGGTTCGCAGAAAGTGCACTAGACTTGTAGTGTGCGAAGGTGTCTAGAACTTTTTTGAATTGATTCTGCTCCTCTTTAACGGGATCAATTTCGTCGTGCTCGTGAGACATGATTACAAACTACGACTGTAAAGATATTCAGATTTTCCTATTCTATTCTTATAATGGGGCGCAGTAATAAAGTATTCAGTCTGAGAAGAAAACATGCATTAATACCATTATGACGAACAATCTTAGTCAATTCTGACGCTTTCCTTTGACTCGCTTGAGGATGCTGTAATACGGAACCCAAGCAATAGTTGCAAAGGAGACTTTGATAAAAAGAGGATTCTGAATGGTATATATAGATTATAATGAAGGTCCAGATTTATTTATAAATGAAATTTATCGTGTGAGCAATTGATTTCCTAGAGGGTTATTTATTATCTATATAACGATCGGTGGTATCGTTGCTAAAATAAAATTTCAGTTTATGAATGCATAAAGAGAGCCAATGTTGGTCCATAATGTTTTGTGACTAGTTCTCCAAATGCTGAATAAGCATCAAGTTAATATATATTTGCTCCATTCTTTTTTCCCTATTTTCTTTCTTTCAAACATCTCGAGCATTTCAATTCTTAAATAAAATGTTTACAGGCATAATCGAACACATGGGTACGGTAGTCTCAATTACCGAAATAGATGCTTCTGAATCAGGAGGAGGTGGATGGTCAATGATAATAGGAGATGCTGCTAGTATCCTAGGCGATTGCCACATCGGAGATAGCATAGCTGTTAATGGTTAAGTTAATTGAGATCCTTTCTAAAAAACAAATGCTAACCTGATTATTTTTTAATGAAAAGGATGCTGTTTGACAGTAACTGAATTCAATGAAGATTCATTCAAGGTTGGGATCGCACCAGAATCTCTTAGGCGAACAAATCTCGGTATACTAGGGCTATAAATTACAGAATTGCTTGAATTAGTTTTTTTATTCCTTTATATACAAGGGGATTTGAAAGTCAACGACAAAGTAAACCTTGAACGGGCATTATCGGGAGGAACGCGGTTTGGAGGGCATTTTGTGCAGGTTCCTATACTCTCATTTTGAATGCTTTCAAGTCTCTGTTTAACCATTACGAAATGTAGGGTCACGTAGACTGCACGGCGACTATTGTTTCGATAAAACCAGAAGGGAATTCCAAGTGGTTCGAGCTCGAACTCCCGGATCAATCACTTCTGCCATATCTTATTCCTAAAGGCTTCATTGCGCTGGACGGCACTTCGCTAACTGTATGTGATGTAGACGACAATAAGCGAAGGTTCACTATTATGATGATCGCTCACACTCAGAAACACGTGGTTATGGCTGAAAAACAACCAGGAGATCGAGTCAATGTTGAGATGGATATGGTTGGCAAATATGCTGTTAAGCAAGTTGAGGCTGCAATAGAGGGCATGCTGGGCGATAATTCGAAGCTTTTGGAAAGGATAGCCCAAAAGCTTGAACGAAAACAATAGCTATTCGAAATGAAACATTTTATTGAATTTCCTGGCGAAAACTCCGTGACCAATATAATAAATTTCGATAATATATATACAAAATAACTCCAATGGTGGCCATATTATTTGATAAATTGAAGAACCCGTAGTATAAGTTGCCGTTTTAACTCAATGCTGGTGGTTATATTGTTAGGATCGTGTTCTGGTGGAATACGCCGTTTTTGGAGTCTGGAGCTCTATATGAGAACTTTAACATGAATCATCGTAATATATTCATTGCAAATGTGTAGTTGCTCACCAATGCTTCTATGGGATATTGTTTCGCCTGGCAAGACATTTTCAGTATATTGATGATCCATTCCTCCCAAATAAGATCAAGAAAAGAAGAATGCTCGATAGTCTTCTCCTCAATGGAGGTTTCTGCAATAGTTTTAGCGCTCTCTACATCCGTTGTTGGAAGAAGCTGGTATAGAGCCAACGCACCGATATACTCTAAAATAAGTGAGAAAACACATCAAAAATATATAAGAATACTTAATATTCTATTTTAATCCTTTTACCTTGTAATTTTGTTAGGCAATAAACGGCACGTAACACTAGCTCTGGTTTGCAAAACATAGTAAGCACTTTGCCATCGGAAAAATAATCCGACGAAAGGCAAGCTGCCTCAAGAAAGAACCTATAATTCCCCGTTAATATGAATACAATTATTGTTTGAAGCAATCATAAGGAGTCTTACTTCAAAGCAAACTTATAATCTCCATTGGCAACATATAGATCCATTAAATTAAGTTTTATGGCAAGATCGGTAGGATTAGCTCTGCTCTGCTCCAGGAATAGTAAAACTAGCGTATCAATCAAGAATGGCACACTTTCTTCGGTCAGGGTTTTGACACCAGCCGTTTGCTCTACTACAGATACCAAGTGATGCACTCTATTGTGGAATAAGAACTTCTCAGTAATTAACTAATTAGGGATTGCTAGTGCTTAAGGCTCCCACCGTTTATCCTGAAAAGTTAATGCAGAACTTGAATTACAAGTTAAAGCACAAAACGGACCAATACGTTCAAGGTTTATCTAGATAAAAAACAATGTCCAGATTTATTCAACTCATCAAAGGGACACAAAGATAAAACATATCCCAAACATTTTAAACCTCGAGTTACCTTCAATGCTTCCGATTGCTGTGAGGTACATAGAGCGCCGGCAATTAGACTGCCAAATAAGAGGCGAATATTCCAATTTTTGACGCTGAGAATAGCTCTAATAAACGGTTTCTGATAAACAATAAATGTAAATCATATTAAAAACAAATAAATTAAATATCGCGGAACTACCTGAGCAGCAGATTCATTTCCATCGGATTCTATAGCACTTATCATTTGGTATACCCATTCGCGAAGTTGAACAAGAGAACCGAGATTGGTGTTTAAAAGAATATCTAAAACATCTGTATCTTTATAAAAAAAAATACGGGTGAAATCTTCAATTATTATATGTTCCATCGGCAAAAACGAACAAAACAGGAACTGTGTATATAAATACATACTCTCTACAGCTGAAATATCAATACTGAATTGTCGCAGAGTTTGCAAGAATAATAATAAAGGCGTTGCGGCTTCGCACAACAGTTTTTGTGAGCTATGGACTAACGGGTAAATAGGAATTTTACTAAAAGCCATAGATATCCCCCAAAATATAGCTTTAAACTAACCTTCCTCGGAGCATGCTTGAATTGTGGCCAGAAGATATTTCTGGAGTGCATCCCATTCCATAGCATCCAAGCAAAACGCGATCATTCTTCCCTTCAATAAAAAGTATTACCACAATAGACTATATCAAAAATATGCAATGCAAACATACCAAAACCGGGGTGTCGAGCACTCCATAATATTCTAAATAGACTGCTATCGACTGAAGTATAGGTGGCACGCTACTCGCTGTTATACTAGGAAGGTCCTGTTGTTGAGAGATTGCTGCCCCAATACTAGTGGCCAAACGGTATTTTTCCAATATTAATCTTCGTAAGCTGTCAAGTTCAACATCGGTGAAGAAGTAGTTTGAAGTAAATCCAGGAAGATTTCCAGCATGCTCCAAGAAATTGATTGCCACAACATACTCCTCCTTTTCCGAGAATATATCAGTTACTTAAAGCGTTGAGATGGGAAAAAATTGAATATACTTTTTCGTAAAGGCTTATTCCGCAAGCAAATTCCAAAAGCGCCGCGTCAGTATCCGATATCCCTTCCTATTATAAAAAAGCGATACCACTGCTTCAATATGCTTATTATTATTATTATTCTAACGGAGACAGACCTGTTGAATAAAAGTATTAAGATCGCTAAGGTTATTCCAGAGAAGAAGTTTGGATGTATTCTAGTGAGATATACTTGATTAGACGAATTCTTGTTCCCATTATTTGTAAAATTACCATTCTAAAATACTTGCTCCAGGAATCTTCTTCCTTTTAACCTATTAAGTGTTTTGCTGACTGCTTTCCGAGAGTGGCCAAAATCTTTTGCAGGTTTCCAAATCAAGCTTCTAAATATTTAGGCTTTTCAACACAAAGAGCATTTCAGCTGGTCATTTTATTCTTATTATGAATAATTATAGGTCTTTTTTTTAAAAAAATATTAAAAATCACCCCATATACTCTTTGATAGTCTCAGTAGAAATCAAATATAAGCTCTTGCCCTTTTTCCAAGCTTTTCTCACGGTATTTTAGAGCTCGGAGTGACGATTAATATCGACCAACTCGACCTCAAACACCAAGGTAGACTTTGGAGGGATTAACGAGCCAAACCCGCCTTCTCCATAGGCTAGATCCGGCGGAATAATCAACTTTCGTTGCTCTCCGATACACATACTATTTCGACACAGGGGACGGTCAGTTTTTTTCATTTTTTCATATTGGAAGATAGCTCCTTACTTTTGTAAGCCTTGATCCCACCCTAAAATTGATCCCATATTATTATCATGCGCGAAAAAGATAAAAAAAAAATGTATACTACACCTTTTATCACTTGACCCATTCCTAACTGAAATTCTAGTGGTTGATTGCGCGAGCGACTTGAATCGAATTCCTTTCCGGAATCAAAAAGTGTGCCCACATAGTGCATCGAGAGGCGGTCACTACGAAGCCCATGTAAAAAAGTTACTCGTATAAATTAAGAATTCCATAAGATTGCGCCCGTGAGCAAAAATGCGATTTTTTTTTTCACCCTTTACGCGAACGAATACTGCATTCAGCATCAGGAATCCGCTTTTTGACCCCAATTTGCAGGGATTTGGGTGGCTCTTTGGCTTGGACGAGTGAGACGAATAATGTAAAAGCAAGGACAACCGAGAATCTCATTTTTGTCAAGGTGTTCAAGATCCTAAACAGATTAACACGCAACTTTCTTAAAATCGGTATAAATAATTATATAATTTTCTAAATCTTCTAGCATTAAAGCTCCGATGTAAAAATAAAAATTCTCTATCTCAATTTATTTGACTTTGCCATATTTTGCTCGAGACAATATAATGGGAAGCAACCAGAATAAAAAGAAGGATATCTTTTAATTATTGACACCATTGAACGAAGCAGCCCTTTATTGCTCCTGTTTGACAGAATCATGGATGGCGGTTTCCTGCATCTCCCACATACTACGATAAACTCCACTTGGTAATCTAAGGAGCTCTTCATGGTGCCCTTGCTCAACCACCTGACCGTCACGCAACACAATGATCTTGTCTAATATCCAAGAGAAAATGCTTCAGTAAAAATAAAGTGACATGGGCCCAACCAAAATACGCACCAGCATCGGCAATAGTTCGTAGTCTATGTGCAACAAATAAGCTTGTTCGACACTTTTGTTGTAAAACCGCTCGGATATTAGCTAATAACTCTTGCTCTGTGTTAGCGTCTAGCGCAGAAGTAGCCTCATCGAAAAAGAGAATGGGTGGGTCCTTTAGAATAGCACGTGCAAGTGCAATGCGCTGTTTTTCTCCACCTAATATTGAAAGGTGCACAAGCGTTAATTCATACTAATATCCATTTTGTACGATGGCCAACCTACCCGACACCATAAGCCCCCGCTCTCCCACTTTGGTCTGATATCCTTCAGGCAACCTTGTAATGACGTCGTGGATTCTGGCTTGCTTCGCAGCTCCATACACCTCGTCTTCAGAAGCATCAATTCGCCCATAGCGTATATTGTGATAAATAGTGTTGTTAAAGAGGGCTGTGTCTTGTGGAACCACTCCAATATTTCGGCGCAGGCTCTCTAGAGTCACTTGGCGCACGTCCTGTCCGTTAATTAGGATCTTGCCGCTTTGAGGGTCATAGAACCGGAAAAGTAAGCGGAGGACCGTACTTTTTCCGCAACCACTCGGCCCAACGATTGCCACCTTTTTTCCGTGAGGAATCACAAACGAAACCCCCTTTAGAATCGGCCGATCTGGGTGATATCCGAAAACCACGTCCTCAAATCGAATTTCTCCGCCATCAAGAGCCAGGGGTGAAGAATGGGGAGAGTCCTAAAAAATACGAGCAATATGAAATTGCAGCTACTCTAAGATTGAGGTTCAGTTGACCAAACCTTTATCTTAATATGTGCGTTTTGTAGGTTGAAGAGCGTATCCATGTCGATAAGGGATTGGCGCAATTCGCGGTAAACTGACCCTAAGAAATTCAATGGAAGGGAGAGCTGGAAAACAAGTTGGTTGACCATCACTACATCTCCAACCGTCAATGTCCCTAGGAGCATCAAAGTTAGATATCAAGAATACTCTATTATCCATTCCAAAAGAAAAAGTAGCTAACCCTGGATAACCCCCTGCGCAGCTAAAAACATCATCACAGTAAGAGCAGTACTAAAAATAACATTTTGCCCGGAATTAAGGAATGAAAGACTCTGAGCAATTTTCAACGAAGAACGCTCGTAATTTGCTAAAGCCTTGTCGTATTGCTCAGCCTCGAATTTTTCATTATTGAAGTACTTTAGAGTACCATATAAAAGTGAGTATGTGCTCCTATAGATGTGTAGATACGCATATGGGTACTACCTTGACTGCTTCGAAGTTGATTAGAGAATCGACTGCAACGGTAGCCGCTTGATTGTCAGCTTTATTTGCTTCTTTGCGGAAGCGTGTCCTAAAAATAAGCGTTAGTGAAAAAGATATTCACCGACGAGCAGTCATAACTACACACCTCCATGAAGTGGTCTGAACGGTGAATGCAACGTAAGCAGCCATGGTTGTCAAAGTCACCGCAGCAAATGCTCCTCCGTATTTGCTTGCCTACATAAGGGAAGCCAAATTAAATGTCAGTCATCCTCAATAAAAATAGAGTCATTCAAGATTTTTCTAACCAAAATGCCGCACACCATAGCGATTTCGAGGGCGGTAGGAATGACATGAAATACCATGGATGACAGCAAAAATGAGATGCCCCTATGTGACATGATATAAGTATAGATACAGTTAATAAAAAAATCATTGCTATTACTTGGTACCACGATCGATTGCGCGACTCAAGCCTCCGGTTTGCCGAGATAGATGGAAGCTCATATCCAGTTGATGAAGATGTTCAAATGTCTGTCTCGCTACACGACGGATGGCCGATTGAGCTACGTTTGCAAAAATTGCATTGCGTAGCTCCTGGAAAACAGAAGAGCCGATTCGAGCAAGTCCGTCTGTTCATTGGAGTATAAATGAGGAAATAGAGCAGGATGAAGAAGGGGGCAAAGCCGACTCGCTTACATCCGAGTAACATTGCGCCGGCAACGGCCCACACGGTAGCGTCTTCGGGGATTGGAATGTTCAGCTGATCGATCACTTGCTTGAAGAAAAATGGAACTTGAACGTTCAGCACCTAAACGCATAGTTTATATCTGTCAGCGTGGAACTATCTATGGTTGAAATCGATTGATAGATATACCTTTCCACTTATTAGTAAGCCGAGAGCAATGACGACTCGTATTTTGACGCCTGTGTCATTTTTTGGCCAAATATATCGCATCAAATGCTTTATAATTTGAAGATCGGAAGCTGTCTTCTCCGCCTTCTCGGGAGCATTGATTGCCTCTTTCGCCTTAACCTCGGGGACTTTCTTTGTGGAGAAAGAGCGGAAAGAGGAGAAACGGGCGCGAAACGTTGCATTCTTTTTTTCGAAATAAACTGCCAAGTTAGTTAATAAAGGGGAATTAAGAATACCAGGCAACAACGCACATGCTTGGAAAGAGAATTCCCTGCAACCATTTTCGAACATGAATAGCTCTGGGGCTTAAAATTGCGACCCAACTCGACGGGAACGACCTCCAGGCGTGCATTCGAGGTGAACATCTTTGATAACAGTCGGGTTGAGCGAAGCATGTTTGCCACCTCGTTCTGCTTAATCATCAAATGGTCGTTAATTTACCTTTGCATTTCCGACGACCGAAAAGGCCCTGTCATTAGCTCGGCCACAAAGCCGGCAAATCGGACTCTTTAAAACCGATCGCAAGCCTAGCCTCAGCATCTATATGAAGGTGACCAAGATGGACGCGTAATCCTGCAATGCGAAGTTTTCTCGTCCCACTTTCTCTGCTCTACCGTTTTGACAAATGATTTATTTTATGGAAATGATACAGATAATCTGAAATAGGAAACTGGGATTTTCAGAGCCGTTTCTGTCCTGGCCACCACCAACCGAATGCCGCGGGTTCAGATGGAACCGATGAATCTTAACAATGCGTTACCGCCCATTTCGACAAATGCTCTGGAATATTCTGAGGCGCTATTAGCTTTGTGTATGTCTGCTCATGAAAAGGGGCGGGGAGCGTCGCGTCCGAATATACCAGCAATAGGATTCAGGGTTTCCGGGAGAGGAGCATCGAGACAATGGAAGCGCAACACGCACACTCTCTGGAAGTTGTTAAGCAGGGACATGCTATTGCCTACAATGACATGGATGCCGAGCCGCCAATTGAACAGGGAGCGCAAAGAGGTGTGAAGCGAGAGGTTAGGGCGTGTGCCAGAAGAGGCTTGGGGCCCCGACAGGCAGAGAGCGGCTGGGTTGGGGCTTGAGATAGCGTTGGAATGGCAGCTTTGTATTTAATTGCATGCAACTTTGGGAGAGCCTCGAAACCGCCTGAGCCTTGTTTTGTTTTCCAGCCTGTGGGAAGGGCCGGGGAAGCGCAGGAAGAACAGGTGTGAAATTATTGAGGCAAGTTTTCCTTTTCAAACCGTGGCCCGGGCTGGGCGACAAACGAACCTTGATTGTGTGCCGTCATCGGGGCGTTGCGTGGATTTCTTAGCTAATGGCAATAAATAACAAAAGCGTCGCCCGGGCGTGCACAGCAGCAACGCGCAACCGGGCCCTCGAACCGGTTCGCGCCTGGGCCGCGTATGGCAGGGCGGACTGCCCACGGAAAATTCTGGAGGCACGAGAGATCAGCAGAGCCTCGCGCTCTCCAACTCGGCACCTCGTGTAACCCTTGCTTGCTCTGCGACTCCGCACAGTCACTCCGAGGCGCTGTCGCCCGGCTCTGAGGCCGCAATCGAACTGAGCCGAATTCTCAGCGGCTGAATTCCCGGGTCACAGTAGCCCACGCGCATCCTCCAAAGGAGAAAAAGGGCAGAAGTTTACAGCGAGCATTTCGGCCTTTAAATATTAAATTCATTTCTTGGAGATACAAATAGAAGCGGAAGCGGTTTTTGCCAGATTTTTATTTGTCCCGTCCAAAAACTTTGCTCCCGCAGAAACCGCAGGCATCCCCCGGGAATCAGCACTCACAAGGGGAGAGAATGGCCGAGCATGTGTCCTCTTATCAGTTCGCAGCATACCGGCAGCCGAACGATCGACGCAACCTGTGGGTCCCAATGTGCCCATTCTTACGATGCCTTTGCGCTGATGTTTTGTCCTCCTCTACCCTCTCTTGATAGCCATTACGATCTCATCTTCCGCCAGCAGCCGAAGCAGTCGCGTATGTGCGGGATTGGCGAGAAGGGTAAGCCCTCATTTCGTAAGCACCCTGTGACAAATACAAACATGCTTTTCCTTTGTGCTCTTTAGCCGATCGACGCCCGATCGACCCGCCCCCCATTATTCAGCTCAAGGTTGTCGACCTTGCGGAGAAGAGCCAGGAGAAAAGGTGGGTATGCGCGCGTAATGGGCCCAGGAATATTCGCATCGTTTCACTCATCTCTCCTCTTTGCAGTGGTTTTCTTCAGAACCCATATTTCTTCATGTATGCCTCGCTAGTGTCCGAGGATTGCTCCAAAGAGCTTCACCTTTTACCCGATGGAAAAACGCGCACCACCACGGGATCCATGGTTTCTTCTCTCTACCACCTCAAGGACGCAGACAATACCGACGCGGCCTTCTTTGTATTTTCCGATATATCCGTGCGAATGGAGGGACGGTATCGACTCAAATTGAGCCTGTTTGAGTTTTTTGGGTACGCCTCACCGCTACTAATAACAGGATGGACCCCTTTGTTGACGGGAAATGGTTTGATTTTGCGTTCATCATAGAAATGAGGTGCATCACTGTCGCTCAATCTATTCAGACGTGTTCACAGTCTATTCTGCAAAAAAATTCCCCGGCATGGAGGGTAAGGCGTGCGCAGTTCCTCATAATTTTCCCAGCGTATACTCACCACACCCATCTAGAATCTACCTTTCTATCGCGTTCCTTTGCTGATCAAGGTCTAAAAATACGTATACGCAAGGAGACGAGGGTGCGGCGCCGCCTCTCTAAACGCAAAGAGACCGAAGGTATAGAAGGCATGGAAAATACCCATCCTCATAAACGGAATCGTAAGCACTCGAGAAGCGACGAAGACTCGGACGAGACGGATGGGCTCGATTCGATATCACCCATTGTTTCCGCTAGATCTTTCTCCCCGTCACAGAACTGCGATCCGGTCGAACCTTTCCGACCTGAGCGCTTATCCACCCCTCCTCTACCCCATAAACTTCATCCGCAATCGCCTATTTCATCCCATTATCCCAGTTTATCCCCCACTTTACGACCGCTACCATTCCCTACCGTTTCAGAGCGACCTTATTTACTCCCCCCAATTTTACCATCTTCTCACGAGCGCAGATACTTTTCCCGGAATGCTTCGGACACTAGCTTGCCTTTACCTTGGACGCCGTATCCCCCACTGCATTCTATGCATACTCCATTGGCCAATCTCCCACGCACTCCATTTCCTCGTACCCCTTCTCTCTCGACACAAACCAATCCAACCACTCGAGAAAATCTCCACCCCTCTTCCGAATATCAACTGATGAGCCCTGCTCGGCAGCTACCGAATTTTTTCCCTTCATCCTCCTCCCTATTTCCCTCATCATTGGACAGTAGTACTGAGTACCGACTCTCCTCTGCATTGAACCCCTCCATGTCCCAACCCGGTAGGTTCAATCTCCCGCCACTCAGACCCCAACTATTGCACCAGAACTCGACTAGGAGAGTTCCAGAATCTACGCCATGGGTGGGAATGGACCAACACACAAAATCCCAGTTCTCAGACATTTCGCAAAATCAATCCACAGCTGAAGCTGAGTCTCTAAAACTGCCTCCGCTTAAACCTCCTTAAACAACATCCCAACGCTTTTCTGGTTCTATTTTTTATTCTTTTATATCACTCATATAAATATCTTTTTTTTTGACTTCATGGATATTCTTGTTCATATATCAACCCTTTTTATCCATTTTCCTGTAGATAAAGCTTCTACTGGAACATATTAATCACCTTTTTATACTTTTAGTTACTTACAGTTAGTTTAAATTCCAAATTAATTCCCCATTTTTTTTAAAAAAAAAAAAGTGAATTGCTTTTTTGGTATTTTATATAACCGCGTTTAAGTGTAAACTAGTTTTCTGCTTTTACTTTTTAGAGTCTAAAATTTATAAATCGATGCAGTGGATATCAAACGAATGCAACTCTATTTCATTTTTGGATGATCCGAATCAGAAACAATTCTGATAAAATCACATCTTCACTTCGTAACGTTGCCAGACTTTTGCGATCATTATTCAAACTTATAACATTAGTTTGTTTTTAAAATAATGCCAGCATCCTCACTACTCCTAGAAAATCATGCCACCGTCCTCACATTTGATTTTGAAGAATTCATCAAAACCGAGCTTGGACTCGATCTAAACAAAGAATTTAACCGATCTGGTACATTATAAGATCTAATCTTTTCTCTGATTTTCTTTTTTTCCCCCGTACTAATAGTTCCTTAAAAATGCAGAGGAAGTATGTCGGTTCTATATTAAGGGGCAGTGTCAACGCGGCTCGGCCTGTCCTAATCGCCATGGTCTCCCCCGAGAGAAAGCAGTGGTTTGTAAGCACTGGCTCCGTGGTCTATGTAAAAAAGGCGAGCAGTGCGAATTCTTGCACGAATATAATTTACGCAAGATGCCCGAATGTTGGTTTTATTCAAAGTATGGAGAGTGCTGCAATGGAGACGAATGCATGTATCAACACATTGATCCGGATAATAAGGCAAAGGAATGTCCTTGGTATGCAAGAGGATTCTGCAAACATGGTAATGTTTTTCTTCAGAGATGATTTTCATCACTTGCTAATATGTTTATTGATATGAGTAGGGCCACACTGTCGTAATAAGCATATTAGGGCGATAGCTTGCCAGAATTATTTAACTGGATTTTGTCCCCTTGGGCCTGAGTGTCCCAATGGTCATCCAAAGTATGAGCTACCAAAGTTGGAGAATGAGGTAACCAGCTCATCCAACGAAAACGCGGCTTATTCAATACCTGAAATGCACAATGGACCCATAGAATCGGTATGTTTCTATTATTTGTGCCGTATGAATGGGGTGCTAATTTTTTTCCTCTTAATAGCCGCGCAACCCATCTCAACATCATCAGCAACAGCCGAGGCAGTACCGTAACATAGAAGACGTTACATGTTTCAAGTGTGGACAAAAGGGCCATTATGCTAACAAGTGTCCAAATCAGCGCGTACATGGGATAAGAAACTGATAAATTGTAAATAAGAATAGCATATATAAAGAATAGTCTTGATCATGTATTTCTCATTATGTATGGTCCAGAATCTATGAAAAGTACCGCAGTAATTTAAATAGAAATTTTTGAATATAAAGCGATAACAAACTTTTGAAAGTTATTATCAATTTAATCGCTACCATCCCCTACATTTTTTCACCATGAAGAATATTAAACATGGGCACATGCTTGCTTGAAGTATGCAAAACATTGCTGCAGCCTTTGAACTGGAAAGCATCGCAAATCTCATTGCAATAATGGCCAAATTTGTTTTTGATTTGTCTTCCTGAATTTATCTTTGATTCTCAACTATAATGCCATAGCAGTATTCAAATTCCAGTTTATATTAATTGCGAAATCATTTGAAAAATTAAAATTTTCATGTCAAGGCAAGAATATCCTTTTTTCGTCAATTAGGTCATTAAGGAAAGTGGATACCACAGTATATATAGCGATAATAATTAGAGCTGTCGTTATACTATTTAACTTTGGTCCATTTGGAAAGATATATACTGTAGCTGTTAAAAAAAAGAAACCAGATGATTCTTAGGATAAAAATAGATCAAATGCAACCGTTTTTAACATTTTCAACATTTAAATTGCAATATGCATATATGTGATATTCTAGTTCTACGGTTCTTCCAAATGTTTCAGGGATGCAGTAAGTAACATAAATGTAGACATTCAGTTGATACCATAAGTAAAAAGTAAGACATTAATAATTGTAATTTTTAACTTGAAACAATTGATCTTTTGCTATTCGGTTTGTCATTGAGAGCTAATAGATATCTATACTTTTTTATTATTTTCATGAATAAAAAGGAATGGCTCGCAGTCTTCGCCAGATCATCCTTCCTCCTTTACAATTTTTGTTTGCTCACTTTTGCAGCAATAATTATGTCATGGGATTTCGCACTAAGAATGCCTTCAAAGTTTGGAGTGAAAATAATATAGCTGGTTTGTTTAATCATAAATTCGACACGAAAACTTTATAACTCAGACAAATAATTTAGTTGAGTATTCATGCCCCCACAAGTAATTCCAAAAAATAATACCGGAATATATAGATTTTGCCTATTATTCAATTACAAACCAGTTCATGGTGAATAATTGGATTTTATTTTTTATTTTTTATTTTACACGAGGTACTAGATAATCTGTTGTGTCCAAATTGGATAATGAAATTCTTGATATATTTGCCACCATTTTATGATTGGATATATTAGTGCCTCAAACACATAGTGTTTACTACAATTGTGGGGATGTTCTCGCCACATTTTATACATTTGCTGTCCGGGCGACTTATTTTTTTCAATTTCGCCAACAATGAAAATTCATCTGCTCCATCTTTTTCTGACAATTACGATGGTTCTTGTGGCAAATGCTCTCTATGAAAAGGATCCTAAAGAAAAGCGGCAAGAGATACAGCCAGCTGTTTCTATCACCTTGACTATCACTATCACATCCACTCAAAGTGAATCACCTGAAGCTACAACCGTAGAGCGCGCTACCAGCACTAGCACCGTTACAGTCAAACCTCGCACCAGTAGTATTATTACAGTATATCTTTCGTCCCCGACACGCATCTCTACCACCATACCATCGAGTACAATTCTTGCTCAGCCAACGCAATCTGAGGTAGAAGACGCTGGAAATTCGCAATCGATAATAATCGCTTTGTCAATCGTAGGTGGGGTTATTATCCTGGGAACGGGTGCGTACATTCTGGCGCGTAGTTTGCGGAATAAAAAGAGACAATGTGGATGGGATGAAGAAGAAGCGACTACGAGTAGTAAGTTTGTTAAGCCAAGTGGACAAGACGGGGCTGATGTCGGAGATGCTCTTATTCAGCATAATCGATATAAGAATTGCATCCAATTCTAACATAAACGGCAACGAATCACCCTGTCCGCTGTGAGGTATTCAACTCCATCAAACACGAGCATGCTCATCAACCTGCAAATATGGCATATATTTCGATATCAATACCCTCCAATATATATTAGGCACAATATTTATATTTTTATTATATTATTTCATGTTGTAATTTAATGAAATTTTACTTAATAATACATCAGATATTGAATTACCTCGGCCGCATTCTATTAGGAGAATATAGAATGCTATTATAGAATGGCCGAAGATTTTTATTAAATAAACCGTTTTCGATTTTTGAAAATACTCAAAAAACTCATTTTAGCTTCACATTTCATCAATAAAATAGCATTCTATTCTGCACCCGTCCAATAGGACTCTATAATCGGAGATTCTGATTAGTCTCTTAATCTTATGAGATACCTTTTTACTCTAAGCTGGTTGTTTGCTGCAGAGCTATTAAAATGTTAATAATGAAATGATATGTCAAAAATTGATTATCCGTTTTAAGCTAACGGCAAGATTTTATGGCTCTTTATTTTACATTTAGATACTTTAGAGAGGAATAACAAGGGGGTAAGAGGGGGAGAGAGGAAATTCATTATAGTTACAATATAAAAAACAAACAACGCGATAATTTACACGCACACCTTTCAATCCATCCTCCGAGACTATTTGTGAAATATTAGAAATAGCTCGTCATCGCCTGGTAAACCCAGGTTCGAAAACCAAGTGGGAATAGCGCAAAAGAGAAGATTAATCCGAAGACTGTGAAGGCGAGCATGATTTCAGACTAAAGTTCTCTATTTTCAACCCCTCATTTTCCTTGCTTAGCTCATTGACCCTACATTGCAACTCTTTGATATAAAAACAGGCCTCTTGCAACACAACAGCTCGGTGGCACTTGTCTCCCTGACCCGCGGTGCTCGGAATGACCTTCACAAGTTCACACAAGAGCTGATTAATAAGATCGCGTCGCTTGCGCTCTAAACGGCTATGGGCTTCGCGGCGTTTTTTAATTCTCTCGAGTGCAACATGGCTATCGACATTTTTGCGGTTCAAGAGGGAAACCCCATTGACGGAGAGACTCTTACGTGTGCGCGACTGGCCCGGGAGATTATCCGGGGAATAACAGCGCATTATGTCGTCGATGGGGTGAAACTGCATGGAAACAGTATTCTCGTGAAATGAGGGCGATCCCTCGGTGGCCAGAGTCGTCGCGGGTGATCCAAAGAACGGGTTGGCCCAACTCTCCATCTTAACTGAGCAATGCGAATGTCTTTGTATTATCGGCGAGCAGTACTAGTTTATGAGAAGCGAGAGAAGGGGACGAAAGCAGAAAGCCATATTTATATATTCCGCGAAATGAGCCAATACGCTGCACGTGAGCCTTGTTGTGCGGCACGCCAAGAATATTGAAAGCAAATCCTTCCATATAAGCGATTGTTCAATCACATATGGGCTCGCACAAATTTTAAAAAGCAAACCAGGGCAAAATCAGGTGGGTGGACTAACCCATTAAGGTTAACATATTTATTTCTCTACTCTTGGCAAAACTATTTAAAAAAAATAATTTATATGACCGGATTATAATAGCCATCACTGATAGTATTGTCATTCTCGTAGGATGCCGCAAAGAGGTTGCTATAATCGACAAACGCGTCGTGTCTTTGGATGCGCGGCTGGTCGGAAGCGAGGGCGGTGAGTGCGTTGAATGGCTTGCCTTTCGTTTCAAACAGTCTCAAGTCAGCTCCAGCAGCAAGGCGTTTTCCTTTGGAATAAAGCAGCAAGCAAATCAGATTACGGCTAAATATTGTATGTATCATGAACCTAAGAGATACTTACCACTACATCCAAATGCTTTCCACTGCCCGTTAATGCACTGATTAGCTTGTACTGCGTTTCCAGCGCAGCTTGTGTATATAATCGCCCCATGAGCCCCTATAGGGAGTTGGCCTGCGGGGGCGCAGAGGTGTGTAGCTGCGTCAGAAATGTAGCGCACTAGTCCAGGCATCGCGAATCCGCCGGCCACTGGGCCTCCCTCGAGCGAATCCTGATCCACCGACCATATCATAACCCCTAATCAACACAGGGAAAAAGTTTCTCCCTAAGATGGCTATTTAGATTTTAGTTTGATAAAACTATTTACCGTTCAACTGATACGCAGCAGCGAGCTGAATCTTGAGCAAGAGACTGCTCCATTCATCATAACCTATCCACTGGTTCTTGTCGTAGACAACGTAGTACGCATGGCCCTGATAGGATTGTTGAGTTGAGAAGTTTTTAGAATCCCGTTTGTCCGACAAATCTTTAAAAATATATTACATTTTCCGTGTATTTCGGCATCGCCCCTTTGCGCACGATTTCCGCGATATCGGCATACGAGATAATTCCTGGAGATTTAGAGCAGCGCCCGGGTTTCCCGGGCTTCGACCAAGTGGCCACCCCAGGCTCCGCGTTATTGGGGTTGTCCAGCGTGAATGAGCGCCCATACAGTGCAAGTCCTAAGATATTAGTGAGCATGGGGGAGAGGGTTTAATTTTGTTTCTTGGCAAACTCAGAAACCTGCGTACCGATATTGATTTTATGCCGAGGTACACCCTGAGCAATGTAATAATCGATGGCAGCCTTGGTACTCCAGACTCCGTTCTTCTCTCCGCGAACTTGGTCAAGTGGAGAGTTCAGGTTGACGGTGCCATGTTTATCCCACGCACCATAGTAATCTAATAGGATAATTAGTATTTATTATAGCGATAAACAAATGCATCCACTTACCATAAGCTATGCGTAAATGATGAGTTACAGATAAGGTCAAGATTTGTTAGCAGTTGCACTTGCATAAATTAAAAAAATCAGGATTTACTCATGACGTTGAAGTAGTCCACTGCAAAGAGGTATAGGATTAATTTAATTTTATGAAGGGAAAAACATTTATACTGGCAAAGAATAATAACCATACCGTATCGTGAGACAGCACCTAGGTCATACCCGCCGAAATTATCGCCCCCACCAGGCGTGGCTGCAGCTATGATCAGGCGTGGGCCAGCAGCACGAATCGCTTTAACCAGCTCGACGAAATTTTGGCGATCTTTCCCAGTTGGCTTTTTGACGAAGACAACATTAGTTATCGCAGAGAGATAAAAAAGAGATTTTAGGCTATTACATATTCCCAATCCAGATCAACTCCATCGAATCCATGCTTATTCACGAACTCAACCACGGATGCAGCAAATACTCTCCTGTTCTTTTCGTTCGACGCTAATGCCGGAAATATCTTCGATGTCTTTGCATCTTGACTGAAAGACCTATATTTAGCGAAAAGTAAAGCAGGTCAAAGAATACGTTTTTTTTTTGGTTCAAAGCGCAAAGCCAAAGAGGGTGTTTACCAGCCTCCAATAGAAATCAAAGTCTTGGTGCGTCCCTTGGCCGAATTAAGCTCCTTCATCAGTCCCTCGTCTTCTTTCTCAAGCGTGCGAATTTTGAAAGTTGCAGGATCGATTCCAGCAAAGGCATAGTGCACATAATCTAAATGGGGAAAATCAATCTGGCTCGGACGCATATATTTACAGCTAGTGTATTTGGCCCTGCAAAAGAAGAGGTGAGCATGATGTTCGGGTGTTCACGAAAAAGAGGCTTACCAGTTTGCATAATATCCGACTCTTTTTAAAGTTCCTGCTCCTCGTTTTGACACGTTAGCGTGTACATAAGTGAAATAAGCTGTGATGACGATAATAAGCAATAGAAAGCGGTGGAGTTTAAAAGACATTATACAGATAATGTACTGAGAAAATGATACAATATGGTAAAAAATATTGGTGACTATAGTAACATCAAAATATATAGATTAGATATTTATCTATGCTGAAATTGCACACGCTCTAGAAACTTCAAACGAAATAAAAAAGATCGAAAAGAGAAAATACAGAGAAATGGCTACGTTAGGTTCGCTTATATATGTCGTGAAAAAATATCCGTCTCAAGGGGGAGCTATGTTGCTATCATTTTGTCATTGAAAAAATAAATCTTCCGATAGATAGAGGAAACAAACAGAGCATTTTTATTTTTCACAGTGTTGAAATATATTCACCGTTGATCCGGATATTATTTGATAAGTAAAATAGCCGTGCTATCTTTCCAGATTTTCAGTAGCATGCACGTGAGCTATATCAAAAAAGCAATAGTCGATTTTATAAACGTATATGATTCTGAATTTCCTAGTATGGTTCTTATTTCAAAGGAACACTGATGAGACACGACTGGCAAAAATTCAACTGCTAATATCATTGATTATTCTCAATTCATAATCGCACCAAATGCATACGAACACAAATCTTGGGAAACCCATGTGGTCACATAATGTTGAACAGGTGGGGGAGGGGATCTTTAAAATCTAATCTCGTTTTTTTCTCGAGAGCAAATTTTCATTCAATCTTGATATTTTCCTTATAGAAAACAATAAATGAAACGTGGTTTAATGAGAGTTCTCTTCCGCAACCAACACAATGGACTCTCAAAACTGACTCAGAAAGACATATTATAAATCTAGGTAATATTCCATGTGGAATAAATGCAATTTCAATACAACTATATGGCTATAGCACCATTAGAAAAAAAACTACAAGCACTACGTGAACCAGGGAGACAGTTTGAATATAGAGCTGGATGGATGGCAAGAGAAGGTGCAATACCATTTCAAAGGGTTTTGAGATTTTATAGTAAATTATTAATGCCGTTTTATAGTTTATCATGCACCCATAGATGAGGATAATGAAAGTCAATCTTCTATAGTGGAGGGAGCAAAAGTAGACGAAGAAAATGAGGGGCTTTGGTTATTATGGCGAGAACAACGCGGAATTGCGGATAATTGCTCGGATGACTATGACTCTTTTGACGAGCTACATAATGCAGTGAAAAAGACAGAAAATATGTACACACGAAGCTGGAGAGACTGGCTTTGTTGTTACGGGTATGAAGAGAGTTAACTATTATAAAATCTACATATAAAATGTTTGCTCCATCATACCTTTTTGAACTATAGTTTAGAATGTAAACCATGGATATCTATGTTATTTCATGCCTTTTCAATGAATTTTTTGATATTTATCGTTTTGGATAGGAACTTTAAATAGACATCACTATATACTGTAGAATAGGTAGTGGTCGGTCGAGTATGGAACTTCTCTTGAGAATACCGAATTAATCCAGTGGAAATTTGCCAAGTCCTGGATATAAAATACGATGGGATTCTACTCATGATGGTTCTATGAAAATGATATTTTCAACATGGTAGGTATAATTCCGTAACTTTCTGATTTAATCACCTTTGTCGATACCGAATCCCATTCTTTTACAATCTTTCCGGATTTTATGATGAATTGCTATAGTATGTAGCCAATCAATATCCTTAACTCACATATTCACGTCACGTAAGAATTTCTGTTCCGCAGTAACCGGGGCTTATCTTTTTTAGCTTTTTCTTTTCTCGCGAGGGTTGTCTTCAGAGCTCATCCAAAAAAAATTATAGTATATTCTTCAATTCTTATTTTTTAGCTGTTTTGAATATCCCACCAATTCATAAAAGAAGCATTAGCCCATCTTACGCATGATGGGAGAAAATCTTCCGATCCAGTTTCAGGAGCATCTCCAGGTAAACGCGACTTATTTAGTTTCCATATCGAGTTTCTGCTTTAATTAAGCACCAACTATATTAATTCAATTGATAATGAATTCCAAGAACAAGCACACAATCAAATTCCTTTTTCACGATTTTTTCTATTTGAATTAAACATTGTATATATGTGTATTCTAATAGCTCCAATCTCTTGGGATTAATGTTGCGAGTATCAGCTTCAACACGCTAACTCTTGAATCCGATCGCTTTATCTGCGTTCGTGAGAAAATTGGAGAACAGAATCAGGTTGTAATCGTCGATTTATCTGATCCAAATAATCTTATTCGACGACCCATCACTGCTGATTCTGCTATCATGCATCCTACAACCAAAATAATTGCTTTAAAAGGTTCGTATTAAGAAAATGAGAAATAGATGCTTATCACAATAACTGATTTGCCCTCCCCATAATAGCTGGCCGACAACTACAGATATTCAATCTGGAAACAAAATCCAAGATAAAGGCACATGTAATGCATGATGATGTCACATTTTGGAAATGGATATCCGTCAAGACTATTGGTATCGTGACTGAGTCGTCAGTCTATCACTGGTCAATTGACAGCGACTCACAGCCCACAAAAATGTTTGACCGCCATGTTAATTTAAACGGCTGCCAGATTATCAACTATCGCGTCAATGCTGATGAAAAATGGTTCCTACTTAGCGGAATTTCTGCTAGAGTAAGTCTACATTTATTGCAACTTCTATTTGCAATAATAATGGGTATATATATATATATATATATTTTCAGGATGGAAGAGTGGTTGGTGCCATGCAGCTCTACTCGAAGGAACGCGGAATTAGTCAACCAATTGAAGGTCATGCCGGTGCGTTTGCAGAGATAAAACTCGAGGGAGCCCCAGCGCCGACAAAGCTTTTTAGCTTTGCTGTCCGCTCTGCTACTGGTGCCAAGGTATGCGATTAGTTGAATGTGTGGAATTTTCGATCATATCGTTGAAACGATTTTATTTTAGTTGCATATTGTCGAGATCGACCACAAGGAGCCCAATCCTGTTTTTCAAAAGAAGGCGGTCGACATCTTTTTCCCTCCTGAAGCCGCCAATGATTTCCCGGTTGCAATGCAAATTAGCCATAAATACAGCATTATCTATTTAGTAACTAAGTACGGGTTCTGTCACCTTTATGACCTTGAGACTGGCGCGTGTATTTACATGAACCGGGTCAGCGGTGAGACGATCTTTGTCACGGCGGAGCATGAGGCTACCAGTGGCATTATCGGAGTGAATCGCAAGGGGCAAGTTCTTTCAATTAGCGTGGATGAACAAAATATCATTCCGTACATTGTGAACAACCTCGGCAATACAGAGATGGCATTAAGAATTGCCTCGCGAAATAATCTGCCTGGAGCAGATGAGCTTTGCGTCGCAAGATTCCAGCAACTTCTTCAGACTGGAAACTATAATGATGCTGCCAAAATTGCCGCTACCTCACCAAGAGTAAATAATTTTTGTCTTTTCTTTTTCTCGTGCTTTATGTTAAATTTAGCTGTATGCTATAGGGTATTCTACGCACTCCACAAACCATTGAGCAATTTAAGCATTTGCAAGGGCAACCTCCTCCAATTCTTCTTTATTTCGGATTCTTACTGGAATCAGGCGAGTTGAATAAGCACGAGTCAATTGAGCTTGCTCGTCCCGTCTTACTGCAAGGTCGTAAGCAGCTTCTTGAAAAATGGCTCAAGGAGAACAAGGTATAGCTATGAGTTTAACGGTATAATGAAAACTGGCACCCATTGAAATTTCGAATGTTGTGTTATATTAGCTCGAATGCAGTGAAGAGTTGGGTGATATTGTAAAGCAGCACGATGTAACACTTGCACTATCCGTTTATCTTCGTGCAAATGTACCAAACAAGGTTATCGCTTGCTTCGCTGAGACACAGCAGTACCCTAAGATTATACTCTACGCCAAGAAGGTTGGCTACACACCCGATTACACTTCACTCTTGCAACATATCATGCGCATTGACCCTGAGCGCGGGGCAGAGTTTGCAACTATGCTAGTTAACGATGAAAGTGGACCTCTAGTAGAGGTTGAACGAGTAAGAATTCATCAAATTCTGTACTTTGAATTCTTTGAATGTGATTTTCAACAACACTTTTTTTTAATCAACTTCAGGTAGTAGACGTTTTCCTTTCTCAAAACATGATACAGCAAGCAACATCTTTTTTACTCGATGCTCTCAAGGACAATAAACCTGAACAAGCTCATCTGCAAACTCGCTTATTGGAGATGAATCTTCTTCATGCTCCCCAGGTTGCCGACGCGATTCTTGGCAATAACATGTTTACACATTATGACCGTAACACTATTGCTCCCCTATGTGAACGTGCTGGCCTTTATCAGAGGGTTCCTATTTTTTCTTAATACTCAAATTGGATTAGACGTTAACCATCTGTGTATACTTCTTGGATAGGCTTTGGAGCATTACACTGATATTAAGGACATCAAGCGAGTGCTAGTTACTTTTGGCCATACGATAACTCCAGAAGTAAATATTCTGAATAATTCAGGGTACAGATGTCAAAATCTTATCATTCTTTATATTTTTTTTACTTTAGTGGTTTGTCAATTACTTTGGGCAACTTTCTGTGGAACAGACGCTCGAGTGCTTGAAAGAAATGTTGTCAAACAACCTTCGGCAAAATCTGCAAATATGTGTGCAGGTCGCGATTAAATACTCAGAACAGCTTGGACCACAAAATCTTATTGAGCTATTTGAGTCTTTCAAGAGTTTCGAGGGTATGTCTGCGATTATGCATTTTCATTGTAATTTTAGCTTCATCTGAATTTTTACTCGTATTTTTCCAGGTCTATATTACTATCTTGGCTCCATTGTTAACTTAAGTCAGGATCCAATTGTGCATTTCAAGTATATTGAAGCCGCATGTCGCACTGGTCAGATGAAGGAGGTGGAAAGAATCTGCCGTGAGAGCAATTACTACGATCCCGAAAAAGTGAAGAACTTTTTAAAGGTTTGTACACTTACCACTTTTTTTTATATTTTATGGTTTATGCGGAATCAATATTTCTGATTTTCTCAACTATGGTAATTGTATTTTCAGGAAGCTAAACTCAGTGACCAGCTGCCGCTAATTATTGTGTGCGATCGATTTGATCTGGTGCATGATCTTGTCCTCTATCTTTACCAAAACAATCTCCACAAATATATTGAAGTTTATGTGCAACAAGTGAACTCCTCGCGCACTCCTGCTGTTATCGGCGCATTGCTCGACGTGGACTGCAATGAATCTATCATACAAAGCCTTCTTATGTCTGTGCGAGGTCCAGTTCCAGTCGACCAGCTTGTGGAGGAGACGGAAAAACGCAACCGGCTAAAGCTTTTGCTCCCGTGGCTAGAAGTGCGCGTAAACGAGGGCAGCCAGGACCCTTCGGTTTATAACGCTGTAGCCAAGATTTATATTGACACCAATAACAACCCCGAGCCATTCCTCAAAGAGAATCAGGTAAATTGCAAAAACTAGGAGCTAAAAATTCAACACTTATAATTGTAATTCAAAATAGTACTATGACTCTCGTGAAGTTGGAAAATATTGCGAGAAGCGCGATCCTTATCTGGCGTTTGTGGCGTACCAGCGTGGCCAATGCGATTATGAATTGGTCAATGTCACCAACGAAAATTCCATGTTCAAGCATCAGGCGCGCTATCTGGTCAAACGCCGTGATTTGGATCTCTGGGCTCATGTACTCAATGAATCTAATGCATATCGCCGTCAGCTCATTGACCAAGTTGTTGGGGCTGCATTGCCCGAGACTTCGGACCCTGAAGATGTTTCTTTGACTGTGAAAGCTTTCATGGCGGCGGATCTACCTAATGAACTGATCGAGCTTCTTGAAAAAATTGTGCTGGAGAATTCTGCCTTTAGTGACAACCGAAACCTTCAAAATTTACTTATTTTGACGGCAATCAAAGTACAGCGGCTCTTTTTTATCCTTTTAATTTCACTTTTACTAATCTCAACGCGTATTTTGTTTAGGCCGATCAATCCAAGGTTATGGACCTAATCCAGCGTCTAGACAATTTTGATGCTCCCGATGTGGCGACCATTGCTACTGGCGCTGGCTTGCATGAGGAGGCATTTGCTATCTACAAAAAATACAAAGTTAACACTTCTGCTGTCGATGTTTTAATTGATAATATTGGAAGCATCGATCGTGCTTATGAGTACGCTGAACAAGTCGAAGAGCCTGAGGTTTGGAGTCGTCTTGCAAAAGCACAGCTTGAGGGCATGCGCATTAAAGATGCCATTGGTATACCTTTTTTTTTTACTTCATTTCTTTTTATTGTTTTGATCTAGTTAAACTCTCATTTCAGATTCTTATATTCGCGCGAATGACTCCAGCAACTATCTCGAGGTAGCTAGCTATGCGTCCCGTGCTGGCAAATATGAGGATCTTGTGCGCTTCCTACAAATGGCGCGCAAGAAAATGCGTGAGCCTTTTATTGACAGCGAACTGCTTTTTGCATATGCGAAAATCGAACATATTGCAGACATGGAGGAATTCCTTAATAGTCCTAATGTTGCTCAGATTCAGAATGTTGCGGATCGCTGCTATGATGAGAGACTCTTCGAGGCTGCTAGGATCTTGTATACTAATATTTCTAATTGGGGAAGGCTTGCTTCAACCCTCGTACATTTGGGTGAATATCAGTCAGCTGTTGACGGTGCCCGTAAGGCGAATAATACCAAGTGAGATAATGTTTTTCTGTTATACTGCCCACCAGTTGTTAACTTTAATTTTCTGCTTCAGAGTATGGAAGGAGGTCAACGCTGCCTGTGTGGAGCATCGTGAATTCCGTCTCGCACAGATTTGTGGACTTCACTTGATAATTCACGCTGAAGAATTGGAGCAGCTAATTAAAGTGTACGAAAGCAATGGCTATCTTGAAGAGCTTATGCAGCTTCTGGAAGCTGGGCTTGGCTTGGAACGCGCGCACATGGGTATGTTCACCGAACTTGCGATACTCTATGCTAAGTACAAGCCCGAGAAAATGATGGAGCACCTGAAGTTATTCTGGTCGCGTATTAACATTCCTAAGGTGATCCGTGCATGTGAGGAGGCACATCTATGGCCTGAGCTTGTCTTCCTTCACGTGCACTATGACGAATACGATAATGCTGCGCTGGCCATGATGGAACACGCTGCAGACGCGTGGGAGCATGCTTCATTTAAGGACATTATAGTTAAGGTGTCCAACCTTGAAATTTGTTATAAGGCGCTGCGCTTTTACCTCGACGAGCAGCCACTTCTGATCAATGAACTCCTCTCTACACTCGCAAACCGCCTCGATCATACACGGGTAGTGAAAATGTTCCAAAAATCGGATAACATTCCCCTCATCAAGCCTTATCTTGTCTCCGTGCAACCGGTCAATAACCGCTCGGTGAACGATGCCTACAATGACCTCCTTGTGGAAGAGGAGGACTTCGTCACCCTGCGTGATTCCACTGAAAACTTTGACAACTTTGACAGCCTGGAGCTCGCCAAGCGTCTTGAGAAACACGAACTCCTGGAATTCCGACGCATTGCTGCGCATCTTTATAAGCGCAACAAACGGTGGAACCAGTCAATCCAACTGTCAAAGCAAGACAAGCTCTATAAGGATGCCATGGAAACAGCGGCTGCATCGCGTGACACTGAGGTAGCGGAGGAACTTCTGCGGTACTTTGTCGAAATCGCGAACCGCGAATGTTTTGCTGCATGTTTGTTTACTTGCTATGATCTCCTGCGACCTGATGTTGTGCTTGAGACCGCATGGCGCAATCAGTTGTACGATTTCGCAATGCCATATATGATTCAAATCACACGGGAATATATTGACAAGGTGAACACGCTAGAGCAGAAGGAGGCTGAGAGGGCAGAAAAGGAAAAGGCAAAAGAAGCTCAGGGTAAGTCTTAGGCTCAAATTCGTTGATTCGAACCAAATCTCATATCATTTTCTCGCTTTTTTCTAGAGCAAACTGTTGTTCCTCCTGCTGGAGGATTCAGCGCTCCGCTGATGATCACGCATACTGCCATGCCTCCCAACAATATGGGATATGGTGTGCCTCCAGGTGGATTCTAGTCGAAAAGGATGGGCTGAAATTAGTATGTGAAAACTGAATCTATTTTCCTTTGTTTTTGCATATTTTATACTTTTTTTTTGTGTGTTCATTTTTATACATATATATCTTTGTGGGCATAGATTTAATTGGGAAAATAAAATTTTTTCTTCCTGTTGTGGTTGGTAATATAGTATGTATAGGGATAGAATGTGGGCCTTGAAGATGTTCCGGGAAGCTGAATAAGTTTGATCTACCTTGTCTGCTTGCCTCAAAAAAAAAACTAAAGTTGATTTTATTTCATCACACCACTTGTTGGTTGTTGGTGGGTAGATAGTATTGTGGTTTGCTGGAGTTCTTTTTTTCTTTCATTTAATAAAAAAATTACCTTGACTATTCATTGAGTAAATTTTTACATTGATGAATGAAATCAATTGGTTTTCATTTGATGATTATGGAGGGAAATGAAATCCTGATATAGATGATGACGAACTATCAATCTCGATGGTGCCTGTAAGGGTAATGAGGATATTTAGATGCATCCATCTGATGGCACTCAATTATTTAATAACTGACATTACTTTGACTATTAATCCATTCTATATTTACCTTATATTAATTAATAATATTATTCCGTTTTTGTTTAATCCTCATATTTTAGGAGGCAGGGTGACGCATACCGCGCTGACTTTCAATCGTATGCACATCATATGAAAAAGGTGGCCCTTCCCCTTGGCCTTGCAGAATAATGGTGGGAGCGCATCCGTGATAAAAAATCTTTAATATGAAATGCGTGGATCCATTTTACCATGGTTTTAATAAAAGCTCATCATTCTCTGCATCCAAGACCAATATTGCTACGGGGCAATGTTCTACCACAATGGAAGAGGATTAATTGCGTCGATTTTGTCTCGTCCTTCTGATTTTCGTTTATATGCCAGCAAAACATATACTGTTATCATCTCACATTTCGATTCTTGATCCATTCTCACCATCACAAACCATCCAATTTGCGACTGGTCAGAACCATCAACCCTAACCAGCGTCGCTCTCGAAATAGAAACTTAATCTCACTTATTGCTCTGCTCCTGCATCTTGTTTTAGTTGATTCTACACGTGGTAAGTCGATTGCACTCTATTTGCACTCTATATTAACTTTCTCAGTAATGTTGATTATATACAATTCTGGTCTTAATTGTGCACAGCATTTACAAACATATAAACTTTGCTGTACAAAGTTGCTTCTGTTACCTCCCCTCCCCTCTCGTTTCACTATACACTAAGAATTTCCCTACTTTATCTCCGCACATCCGAGCTGAAGGCACAGAAGAGCCCTGCAATTGTACTGTGAGTTAAGCACTAAGAACATCGAAGAGTAACGTAGTTGAGCGAAACCAGCCAAGCCTAGCAATGCCCCGCACCTACACTGCTGGTTATCTTTCGGTAAAGGAAGATGGATTAAGAGCATGGATATGGAGCCGGCGATATATTGTACTCAATGAAACGACGCTCAGATTCTTCCGCAATGAGGTAAATTTTATATTGATTACCATGGGCCTTCTCTATATACTCAATCGCTTATTCAATGTGCAGCAAACTGGTCAGCCTATGACGACCTTGAACCTCTCTGATGTCGTTAATGTCACACGTAGTGAACTCAAGCCTTATTGTTTCGAGGTATCAACTCGCGACAAGAAGACATTCTACTTTGCGTGTAAGAATGATGAAGAATTATACTCATGGATGGACGAGGTTTATCGCTTATCTCCGCTGGGAGCTTCGGGACCAACCAATTTTGTGCACCAAGTGCACGTAGGCTATGATCCATTGAAAGGGACCTTTACGGTAGGGATCTATTGTTTCAAGGTGGTAGCGGGTTAAAACCTAACTTAAACTTTCATAGGGGCTTCCGGATGCATGGATGAAATTGCTGAAAGGCTCAGCAATCACGAAGGAGGATTATGCCAAGAACCCGCAAGCCGTGCTCGATGTCCTCGAGTTTTACACCGATCAGCAGCGACGGGAAAATGAGGGATATGGTTCAAATGGCATCATGCGTTTATTACCTGAAGACGACAATCCAATGTCGCGCACACCAGCTTCTTCTAAATCTCCTTCGCCATACTTGGATGATTCTGACGGGTTTGATCGCGACTTTAGCGACCTCAGGCTGAACGATCACCCATCGAAAATTAAAAGCCCATACGGGCGGAGTGATGCAGCCGATATGAGCCGCCGAAAGCAGCATGAAGATTCGCGCGGAGTCCCCACTCGCCCTCCCCGTCCTCCACTTCATTTGGAGTCCTCTGACAATGGCATGCTTCGGCCTTCTCCCCCTTCATACGCGCCTCCGGTACCATCACAAACATGGGGTTGATTCGAATACTGGACAAAATTTCTTAATTTTTCTTACTGTTATATTAGTCTCCACGACCCTCGCCTGGGAGCCCATATTCCTCGCTGCATTCTTCGTCTTCCCAGCTCCCTCCTATTCCAAGTGGAGATCAAACCCGAGATCGCCCCAAAGATACCTCTCCCGCTCTTCCCGCTGTAAAACGCGACCAGCGTGAAATTATCCCCAAGCGTTCCGAAACGGAAAAATTAAGTTTGTCTCCGTTCAAGACAAAACCGAAGGAGCTACCCGCCGTGCCCCCTATAGCCCGCACCCCCACCGCGCCTGCTACTTCTGAGCCGCAACCCGTAAAGAAATCTGCGCCCCCCGCCAACACAGTACCTAAGAAAATTGAACAGCGGATTAGCACTATGACCGAAGCGCAAATTATGGAGAAGCTCCGTACGTGAATCTTTGCGACTCTGATTGGATATATGCCTCATTCTTGAATTATTTGCCTTTTTCTTTAGATTCGGTGGTATCCAAAGGCGATCCCAACGCGATCTACACCAAGACCAAGAAAATTGGTCAGGGAGCATCCGGCTCAGTCTATGTTGCGAAGCACCTGGCGACAAGTAAGAAAGCAGCCATCAAGCAAATTGATTTATCTCGTCAGCCCCGCAAAGAGTTGATTGTGAACGAGATTCTTGTGATGAAAGAAAGCCAACATCCCAACATCGTTAATTTCCTCGATTCCTATTTGATTGGGCGCAACGAGCTGTGGGTGGTGATGGAATATATGGAGGGGGGTGCGCTGACGGATGTGATAGAAAATAACACGATGACGGAGGAGCAGATCGCGGCAGTATGTCTCGAGACGTGCAAGGGACTCTGTCACCTGCATGCACAGAACATCATCCACCGCGATATCAAAAGTGACAATGTGCTTTTAAATGCTCAGGGGCAGGTGAAGATTACCGACTTCGGATTCTGTGCGAAACTTACTGAGCAAAAGAATAAACGTGCGACCATGGTTGGCACGCCTTACTGGAGTATGTATATTCTTTCCCGAATTTTCTTATCAACAGAATGTAACAAGAAACTTTGTGTATTTTTTTCAGTGGCTCCTGAGGTAGTGAAGCAGAAGGAATACGGTCCTAAAGTGGACATCTGGAGTTTAGGTAAGCACAAAGTTTGCTTTTTTCTTTAAAATGGTGTGCAGAGCTGAATATGTGATGGCATATTCTTAGGCATCATGGCCATTGAGATGATAGAAAAAGAACCACCTTACCTAGATGAGGAGCCCTTGAAGGCGCTCTATCTCATCGCCACAAACGGCACACCCACCCTCAAGAGTCCCCAGACTTTGAGTAGGGAGCTTAAGAGTTTTCTTGCGGTGTGCTTATGCGTCGATGTGAAAAGCCGTGCTACAGCAGACGAATTACTAGATCACGAATTTCTCAAAAAATCCGCGCCACTAAGCTCCCTGGCGCCTTTGTTAAGATTCAAGATGAATCAGTGAACAAATCTGTTACAATTTTTTCCTGCCTTTTTCAGCTTCGCTTTTTCTCTTCACCGCCAGATACCTTCAATTCTTTGAAGATTCGGACAATTTGGCTTCGCATTCTGTAGCTTTCCCTTTAGTTAATGGTTTTTTTTTTGTAAGATCAAAGTTAATACATAGTGTTTTACACCACTCCGTATATTATTATTTGGTTTTTCTTTTACTATCAGACTTTCGTTATATATTTTCTTTATTTTCAGTGTTCGTGTGAATATGGTGGTATTTTTTCTCTTTGCTATGGATGAAAATTTTTTTTCGAGTGGACTTGACTGTAATCCTTATGTTTTTTTTTATAATAATTCAATCTTTCATCCGATTCTGAAGCTTGACTCGAGTGCTCGCCATCATCAACTATTACAGACTTTCAGATAGTGCTAGAAGCTTGCCATAATCCGAAATAAGAAGAACCACTTTAACGAGAGCTGAGCTCCAATACTTTTCGTCAGCTTTTTTTCTATATAACCTGATTGCATAAACTACGCCATCACCGCTTGCATTTGCAATTAAAGATAGAATGTTTCACGTAGAGAAAGCGTGACTAAAGATCAAGTTGAATTTGGGTAAGTAGAACTACTAGGAAAGTTCTTCGGAATGAACATTTCTCTGCGGGCAAAACAGGTTGAAGTGCTATTTCAATAGCCGGTTCCAAGGCGATGAGGATTCGCTTGTTGGATCACCTATAATTAGCATGCGCCATGGTTGGCTAACAAACCGGTTGGAATAATATGAAAATTAAAGCCAGATAATTGACTCTACCAGAGAAGGGTGCAATCTGCGACATAGAGTAATTTAATGAAATCAGGGATGGATCACGAAAGTTAGGCATTTGACTGACGCTATTTCCGTAACCAATGCTAATGACATTAAAACTGGCCAGATGCAGCTTTTCGATTGAATCCAATGGGCGTGTTCTTCCCCCCCCCCCCCCTCTACAACTCATTTTGTCATGTTTAGGCGGAACTTGTAACCTGAAGAAACCAACTTCGACGCTGTCCATGACGCATTGGGATTGCGAAGATATAGAGCGTCTACTCTCTCGATTTGGCCCACGGATAATCTGCGGGATCTATAGACACCCACATACCTTGGAATGAAATCTTTTCCGCCGTTGCTCCTCTGGTTGAACTACGCATTTTTCTGTGTTTTCTGAGCCCAAGATTGTGGATAAGCGGTCTAAGGGCTACATTGTTTCATACCACGTTATCGAGGTGGAACCATCGCATTTGTCGCAGGCCTTTGACTAACGAGGCTGTTTTCCACCTGGGCATTGTACATGGTGCGGTGACCAAGGACAGCCGTAGCACGATTAAAAGAATCCTGGGAACAAGAGGATGCAGTTACATATTGCATGACACGCTGTACAGATTTGTAAGAGCTTTTTTCCAATGTGACTGCAAGATTTGCATAAGCCATCTGCGCAATCCCATGCAGGTCGGTGTCCGAATGATGAGGGGGAGGGTGGGAAGCGAATCGCGTGGAAATGGGCGGGCGAAGGAAGGGCCGGATATTCGCGGAAGACAGCTTGGCTTTATTTTATGGGTGCAGGCAGTTTCGTCCAAACGTGGCCTAGATGGACGTGGGCCGTCACCCGTGAGGAGAGCAACGAGGTCGGCCGACGCACCCGTGTTGAGAAGGTTGGTGCTAACCTCCTGGTGCTGCTGCTTGAACGATGGCGTAAACCCTTTTTGCGCGCCTCTATCCCTAAAGTAGTGCACATGGCTTGCAGCTGTTCCTGTGCGCGGTGTCAGCAAGAGGAGAGAAGGGGAGGGGAAATAGAGCCGAAAGAGGGCGATGGAGTACCCTACCGCAACGAGTTACCAAAAAATTTTTATTAAAAATAGTGACGCACAATTTTCACTGGGCGATTGCCACCCTCCCTCTGCCCCTGGAAATATATATTCCTTGGAAATAATTTTTTTTCCCCTTCCCTGCCTCCCTCTTCTCGCGCCCCTTCCACCGTGGACTTAAGCTCTGCGCGCTTTTCTGCCTTTTTGTCTATTCTCTCTCCGGTCTGCGGCCGTCCTGCCCCACACAGCAAGAACCCTCCAATGTCGTCGGATATGTTCAGTCTACCGTTTTCTCTTGGCCATGCTTGGCCAACAGTTGCGAGTGAAAAATACGCCCCACCTTCGGCCCAGCCCTTCGCCTCAGCCATCCCTGTTCGCCCTCTTATGGAGGAGCGCTCCTATCATGCCCCATACAGCGAGGCCGACTTAGCTACCAGTTCGGCCGATTGGTACGAGAACGCCTCTATTCATGCCCCTGTTCCCGCCGCAATATCAACCCCCGCCTTCACCGCCATGCTCCCGTCTCCCCCACCTCGATACTCTTCTCAAAACCAGCTCTTGCTTTCATCGGTAAAACAGGATCCATCAATGCAGCGTAGGCGTGAATTGATGAGCGGACCAAAGGCATGTTCAAACTCCTTTTCCCTGACTAGCCCCCCGCTCTCTGAGGGCGAAGAGCCGACCAAACGCCATCCATGCACATCCGGAGGCCGCCGGGGAAACACAGGGAATCGTCCACCGAATTCCTACACTGCTCTTATCAAAGAGGCAATCGAGTCTAGTCCGCAAAAGAAAATGACTGTCTCTGAAATCTACGACTACTTTCTGACACATTACCCCTTCTTCAGAACAACAACCTGCACCTGGAAAGTAAGTATCATTCACCTTATTACTTGGTGGGGTATTTTTGCTTGCACTTGCTCTGACTCAGTCAACTGTGCCATACACATTGCTTTAACCCTGTCTTCCATACAATTCCAATGTAGAATTCAATTCGTCACAATCTTACAATGAAACGCATATTCGTTCGGGATGCAAGACCAAGCAATGAGCCCGGAAAGGGGGGTTTCTGGACTGTGGACACAAGGATAAAGGAGGAGGCGAACACAGAGTCGCGACGAAAGCCTTGCCATTTCATAACAAACCGGAGGGATGATGAGGTGAATATCACCGCCTCTTCCTCGGCCCCTTCCCTCAGCTCTTGCTACTACCATAACTACCTTTCATCGTCGGAAGACACGACTGGGGTCTCCTACTTCGCCTACGCCTCTCCAACTACAAACTCCACCTCATCCGGCTACTCATTAACTTCAACGGTACCTCTTACATCCCAGTTTCAATAGCTTTCATCGGTTCTATTTATACATGATATATCCTATATTTGTGTGTATAGTTTCTCGCTCTTGGATGTATGATATATAAATATACATATATATATATTTATTTATTTCTGTTATGACTGGAGAGTGTTATTTATCAATATTAATTAGCCATATAGCATTTAAAAGCTGTAATAAAGTGGATTTGATCGAATCAATTGCTCTCAGACATGGGGCGGGGAAATTGACGGCGGCGCTAATGTCTTTCCGCTTGGTCCAGCAGTGTTTCTAGCCTCGCTACAAGTACACAAAGGAAAAACTAGTCGCTAAGGCATAGGAGAAAATCAACCACTCTTATGTAGTATATCTCAAGCAGCGAAAGAATCGCCCGCCTCGTTGGCTTTTAATTTTTATTGGCCTTCTTATTCGATGTTCTAGTATCTCGTCTGTTTGTGGCAGGATGGAGATGGCAAATAAGGACATTAGGTTGGGTTAGGTATTTTGCTGCGGGAAATGTTGCCGCCTTTTTTCATCCAGTGGGGAAAAGTCCCAAGTCAAAGCGACAGCAGTCTTTAAATGTAGCTGATTCTTACCATTGATTTTGTTTTACATCCCCAGGTTGTCTATCCTAATTCGCTATTTCTTCTATTTTTTTCTCCTTTTTTAATTAAGAATGCAATTCAGCATTGCTGCAGAGCATTTTTTTTTATCCTATCTCTAGCTATATTTATCGCCTTTTCATTTGCAAACTGGAATTTTTAAGGCAAGTCATGTGTGAGAATTGCTCGACCCATTGATGCAATTTGCTGTTCAATCTGATCCTTTAAAGCGAATCCATTGGTCTAATGCATTTTGTTTGCATGCTTGAAATCTACAGGAGAGGTGTTCCGATCCCAGGGATTCTTTTGTATATTTTGCATTTATCTGTCGTCTTCTTTCTACGAAGATGAGAAAGTGGAAACGTGATCCATGTACTTCAAAATCTTCACTCCAGCAGGACATTTCCCACAACACTGAAAATCAAGCAAGTACCAATGTGCAGCCATTGATTGCTCCAGATCATGAACCATCTCCCTCTACCCAGCATCCAGCATTCACGCCCTCAACCCCTGTCCGAATCCCATCAGAAAAGGTGCTTATGGGTGGACGGCCTCGCTCCGGATCGAACGAGAGCTGCCCAGAGAAGGCCGGATCATCGCGACAGAAAAAGAAGAAAAAGCGGCGCTCTTCTCCCTTGTTTGAGGCACACTCTCAACACAATGGCCCAGCCTTCCATACAATGGGCCCATATACACCTCCACCGCACTTTTCCGCTGCAAATGCGCATCCGTCAACCATCGACATGCCGCCGGGGAGTGCCGAGGAGGGCAGAATGCCCAATCCTCCCAGCCAATCTGGAAATATTGGGCAAGCCTCCACTGAGCTGCCCAGTGGCAAAGAGGGTGGTACTGTATTTGCAGCTGCACTCCCTGGATCTCCACTAGATACTGCTTACGGTGAACCTGTGAAGCAGCGACGGCCGCACCGCTCTGATAAAGAAAGCAGATACGACCCATTTTCGGATACTTCTGCTCTCCCGTTGAAAGAGTCACAATCCTCTTCCGTTTCCCCTACTGAGTCACCCAAAGTGAAGAGTGTGCCTATCCCGCACCCTCTCCTGATCAGTCGGACCGGCCGATCCTCATTTTCTTTGAGCGATGATGTGGGCGACGCTAGTTCTTTGCTCTCTACCGAACACTCCTCACTGCCCGGCTCATCAAGTTATCAATACAGTGGTTCGGCAGAGAGCTATGGACGCGCTCCGGCGCTTATGCGCCGGAACACGTCTGTTCTGTGTGAATACGGTAGTAGCCCCAGCAGCGAGTTGGATGCCTCGCCCCGGTCCATCAATATACCCGGGAGCGGTGGCAAATTTTTGGTGAAATCGCGTCGTACTTCGTGGATAGATGCGAGCGCGCGCCCCGAGGCAGGCATGAATGCTATGTCTGGGATACACGGTGGGGGTAGCTCACCTTGTTCACCGAGCCAAATAAACGCACGTGGAATGCATCGCCAAAGGAGATCCTCCATGGCTGAAGGTATTTTGAATATCAGAAACCCGACCTTTGCTCCAGCCATGTCTTCTCTCTCGACTCTCTCTTCGGGCGCGGGAGAGGACACGCCGACTTCCACCCCTCCACACCACCAGCGAAGCATCTCGTATTTTGGAGATACAAAGTCATCCGGCTTCTATGACTGGGGCTTTGTCTCGAAACCCCGCCCCCCACAACCCCTTGCTTCCACTTCATCCTCAGCCGTCGCTCTGCCACCTAAGCTCGGTGACAACGAAGCTTGCAGGTCGTCAGAAGATGCAAAAATGTCCGACTTTGGAAGTATTGAGGCTGGCTCTTCTAAATCTAAATCCGATAGCGACTCTACCGGTTCCAAATCCCCCTTGTACGCAAGTCCAATCCCAAATGTCACCCCAGCAATGGCTCCGTTCCGAACCCCTTTACGCTCATCGGTATACAATGATGGGAACATGTCGGATGTTGAAGATTTGGAGGGGACGACACGGCATACCCCATCCAGCATCAATCCCGTTTCAATTTCGCGTACATCTGCTTCGTCCAAACCCGCGCCTGGATTTTTGTCGCTTCGTCCCTCTAGCCCGCTTGCTGCCCCGCCGATTAATCGTCCCGAAATGGAGGGTGACCTGGCTAAATTGAAGCGACACATTCCAGGGATGCTCTCACTCGCTAGACCACCTTTTCCTCCACCTACTCTTGATTCTTCACCAATGGAAAGGCACCATCGACGTGCTCGCTCTTGTATTTATAATTTGAGACAAGAGGATAGTACTGGGCATGATTCCGCCAATTACGGGGATAAACCTCGACCAACCGGGCGTTCTTCTCAGGCAACCCATACATCCGTTGAGCGTCGAGCGCAACGCCGACTTTTTGGAGATGAGCCTGGAAACTCTTTGCCTTCGCATGCACGTGTTGGAGCCAATGCAGAGCCGTTATATTCTCAGAGCGAAGAGCAGAATTGTATTTCCATCCCTGAGGATGTGCAATTCCTATTGGGATCACGGTACATGGAGTTGAGCAGTTCATCCCCTTTTCTATTGGATACTCAGTCATCTCAGTTCACCGATTTCAAAGCTCTGTCACTTCAAGGTATGCTCTATAATTTATGTGCATTTTTTTTTCTTGCAATTTAACTCGAGATGCTTTGAACGTCCCCCCCTCCATTATCGATAGACAATCGAACAGAAACCCACGGTGAAAAATATGGAGCAAAGCTGGAGATAGAAGCAGAAACTTGTGCGCGTACCCTCCTCTGGTCACGCTCCGTCAAACTTATACGATGGCGAGATCGGCTACAGAAAAGAATTGGACATTCTTTGGAACCGTCAAATTCGATTGCAAACAAGTTGCCGCTTGAGCCTAATTCTGACAAATCATCAGCCGAAGCATTCGTTTGCGAGTTGGATACCATCATGTGGGTAGATTGGTCGGATTGCTTGAACAATTCCAAAAATCACCGCGAAAAGCGTATTAAAAGAGACGCTCATGTACAATCCGAGGAACATTTCGGCGATGAAGGTCGAAAGCAAAAGCAAGATGTTGACGAATTCCCTGAGCACGTGATGCATTGGTGGGCCGAAGTGAGAGAAAAATATAAAAAACTGTGGATGTTTTTCGCAGGAAATCTACCCGGAGAGGGGAGTATACAGCCACGCATCTTACCTAATTTCATGAAAGGCTCTGTACCCGACATGGCTTCTACCGAGATTATGGGCGCAGTTATGCAGGGAGAGCAAGAAACCAACATCAATCTCTCTCAGGGGCTGCGAAGACGACTATCGCAAAACTGGCGACCTCAGCTGACCCTCGACTTCAGTCATTTACCCCCGCCTAGTTCTCCACTTGCACCGCCATTGCATCGAACATTTTCTTATACGCCTTCCAGTGCATCAGCTTCAAACCGCGGAGCTTTTTCACACGCGAAAACGACATCCATTACCACCGGGACTGCTCTCCAGGACTCTGTGGCGAGAACCGAGCGTACCATTCGTGAGCGGCTGGAGCAAGCAAAAAATGTTTGTGACAATGAATTGCGTCGGGCTATTGATGGCCTCAATGAATATGTAGAGAAGGGACTGCAGTACGTTGAGGATGCGGAAGATGCGTTGAGACACGACGAATCACACTCAGAAAATGACGAGGAAGAGGAGGAGAGAGAGGACGAAGAGGTGGGCGAAAGCATTTTCCAAGATCCCACAGAATATCCCGATGATTTCCGAGGCGTATCAATGCGGTTAGATCCACCCATAGCACCATCTCCTGCCGTTACCACTCCTGCTCTGCCAGCTCAGCACTCCCAACATCCTTTGCAATATTCAACACATGAGCATAGCACTATTTACAATCCAAAACCTTCGCCCCGATCCGCGTCCCTCGCCCATACACAAGAGACAAGAGTGACCGGCAATGAGCAATCGAACTTGAATACAATCAATAGTATACCCGTTGCCTTTTGGTCACCTAGTTCTCGGAATCAAACAGCCACTTCTTCCGCTCGCACATCACCCCGCTACACTAGCCGTTCCAATTCACTTGTCGCTATGGTTGCGGAAGATTCATATTTGCCCACCCCGTTTATTCTGACACTTCAGGACCTTATTTCAGTCGCGCAGGATGTCATCGATACTTCGCTCTCATCCTTTCTCGCCAATCCTAGTGCATGTATCCAAGCCGTACACCAAATACAGACATTAAGTGCGCGATGGGACACAAATCCGGACTGGCCGTGCAGGAGATGGTGTGTGCGTATGCTCCTGGGCGTTGCTGCCCTCAGTCGGGTGTTGGAGTGGTGGGAGGCAGAGTGTTCATTCTGGTCAGCATGGGATGAGCCAGAGAGTTTCAACCTTGAGGAGCAGGTGGAGGGTGATGGCGGAATGAAGGGGCCAGCATATATGAAGTCGCCCTCCATTGCGGATAGCCCTATGGACGTATCCTCACCTGCTCGGCCACTTAGCGATTTGCCCGACTCGGGTATTCAGAGTGATATGTTTATCCATCGACGGTCATCGATTGTGCCGAACGATGCCATGGATATATCACCTGCTCTGACTCCGAAGTTGAGCCCTGTGGTGGTTGCTGGAGATGCTTCAAACATTGAACCAATCGCTGTTGAAGAGGGTTCAGTGACTGAAGACGACAGCCAACAATTGCAACTAGCAGTGGGGCAAGCACAAGGGTTGAATGTTCTAATGGAGTTGAGCCTTGGAGATGTTCGGGTGAAGTATTTAAGTCCCACTTGGACAGACGTCGTGGGGTAAATATTTAATCGTTGAATTGCATGTTTGTATTTGTTGTTTAGCTTAATTACTTTTGATCTATAGCTCTAATCCTCAAGATCTGTTGAATTTACCCATTAATCATGTCCTCTCGGAGGAGGATCAAGGTACATTTGAAGTGGCGACTCGGAGCTTGATAGAGGACGATTCGAGGACCCTTGAGCTACGATTTAAGTTAACGCGGGACAATGGTGAGGAATTGGAGATGGAAGGCAAAGGTATGTTAGTATATGATCGGATAAGCGGTAACCCCAGTCACACGATGTGGGTGATAAAACCGTGTGCAGCATCGGCGCAAATAAGGCAGTGGAGAGAGAGCACGATATCGGGTGTCGACTCGAACATTGAGGCGGGTAATGCGCCCGATGAAGATATCTCAATGACTATGTCCGAACCTGCTCCTCCAGCCCCGGAGTTTATCCCACCGCTTCATATGCTCCCTCCTGTTCTTTGTAATATTTGTGAGCGTCATGTGCCGCCTCTATTCTTTGAACGACATTCAGAAATGTGTTCGATGGTTCACCGCGCCGAATCGGATGTACAGTTTTGCAATGACAGTTTACGGGATTTGCGGAAACAGCTTGAGGATTTACTTAAAGAATGCACCGGTACTAATGACCGAGATCAAGGCGATGCAAGTGAGAGAGGCGTAGATGAAGGCGCTGGCGAAGCTGAAATGGAGGGCCTGTTGGGCTCCTTGTTGCGCGTAAAGAATCGGGAGCAGGTTGCAGCTTTTCTACGCGAGATAATCAATCTACTTGAAAATGCCCTAACAATTTCAACCCCGGGAGCTTATGCATCCTCTTCGGAGCACGAGGATGAGTCTTCTCATCCGTACGCCTCGAACAAACAGCTCAAAATACCCGTTCTCCACTCGCCCACTTCAGAAACAAAGATCATTCAGATCATTCACTGGAGCCCAATGACACAGCCTCCCGATTCCCCCGAGGCCACACAGCTGCTAGAAGAGACCCGCACACTAGCTCAGGCCAAAGTGGATGCGGTTCGACGAATGCGTGACACAGTGGAAATGTCTGAGAAGGTACGGTGCGAGTGGCAACAGCGGGAACATCTGCCCACCTTCATTGAGGACACACGGACCTATATGGGTCATGATGCAGTTGTGGGTAATAATCCAAATGAGCTCAAGGCTCCACACACTGACCATACGTTGCGCTCAGATTCCGGCAGTGGGACACGCAGAAGAGCGAGCGAGGTTTCCATTTCAAATTCGAAGCCGGAACAAACTTCGCAACCATCGGCCAGGCGTCTTTCGTTGCCTAAGGATAAACCCTCTTCCGACAGCAAGCTGCACAATAAGAAGCCACATAACCTGCATGTGAACATCTCGACTCCCACAATGGAGTTTGCAGAGGTTATCAACACACCAATCGACTTACCAATGATGCGCCCACGACTCCTACACCGCCCAAGCACCATCTCAGAAGAGGACGTAACACAGAGTGATCGAGGAAGCAGTCCTCTGAACACGGGAGCAGCACGAAATAGCCCATGGAGTTCCCCGCGCGCGATTCCCTCTGCCGCCCCTACTTCCCGGCCAACACCCCCCAGCATTAAAGACTTCGAAATCATCAAGCCTATCAGTAAAGGTGCTTTTGGTTCCGTATACCTGTCGAAGAAACGGTCGACGGGCGAGTACTATGCGATCAAAGTGCTCAAGAAAGCTGATATGATTGCCAAGAATCAAGTGACGAACGTGAAGGCAGAGCGCATTATTCTGATGACCCAGAACGATTCGCCGTTTGTCGTCAAACTCTACTTCACATTTCAAAGTAAGGACTACCTCTACCTCGTGATGGAATACCTTAACGGTGGTGACTGCGCTGCCCTATTGAAGGCTATCGGGTGTTTAAGCGAAGCATGGGCACGTAATTACTTGGCAGAAGTGGTGTTGGGATTGGAGTTTTTGCACAACCGTGGCATTATTCACCGGTAATACTATCTCTAGCCGTGATTAGATGCATTTTTCTTGTTTACTAACGTGATAATGCATTCTGACTATAGTGATTTGAAACCCGATAATTTACTCATAGATCAGAATGGCCATCTCAAGCTCACCGACTTCGGTTTATCCCGAATTGGATTCCTAGGGCGCCGTGGTCGAGGCGATCTTGCTCCCCTTCACACGTCAAGTCGGGATAACACGAGATCCGGTTCTCCTGCCCCTTCCTCAGGAACTTCCGCTCCGACTTCACTAGTTGGCACTCCTCCAATGACGCCCGCCGACCACTCATATTTTTCTCTCCGATTAATGAACGAGCGTCGTGACTCAAACGGTAGCGCCTCGTCTGCCGAGGATAGCCTTACAATGACGGCATGGCAAAATAGCCCATTGGATACCTTTACGAACCCCTTCCAACTCTCACCTGCTCAACCATCCACTTCTAGCGGCGCTTATGGGTCCTTTGATGAGCGTTTGGGCGGACTTGGTTGCTCATTACCTTCCAATAATGGCATCTCGCACCCACCTCCCAGTGGCTATGCCCCAAATCCTCCTAGTCTATTGACCCCTGGTTTCTTATTCCGCGAGAATAGTCGCAAGAAAAATAAGACCTGCGCTGGCACTCCAGATTATCTTGCACCGGAGAGTATTTTGGGAACAGGACAAGACGCTATGGTTGATTGGGTAGGTTAAATCTACTTTTTAATTCTCCAATAATACAGTTTAATTTAATTGAATACTTGCATTCGTCGCTTCTCCCTTCCTCCTCTCGATTTCCTCTTCCTCGTAATCATACTGAACAGTGGGCTTTGGGAGTCGTTTGCTATGAGTTTCTCTATGGAGTTCCACCTTTTCATGCGGATAAACCCGAAAGCGTTTTCGAGAACATCCTTTCTCGAAATATCGACTGGCTCGAGGACGAAATGAATATATCGAGTGTGGCGCGTGATTTTATGGAGCGGCTTCTCTGCCCCGACCCAGCGCGACGATTGGGAGCAAACGGGGCGGAAGAAGTTAAATCGCATCCATTCTTCAAGGGCGTGCAATGGGACGCATTGCTTACCGAGACGCCATCATTTGTGCCGCATACCGAAAACGTCGAAGATACTACCTATTTCGACTCAAGGGGGGCCGAGATCGAGAAAGGGGTGTCTAGCTCTTTGGCTACTTTGCCTCCCTTGTCTTCCGCGAAAGCAGACCAGAAGCTTCCTCTAGAGAATGAGGAAATTCGCCAGGCAATTGAAATGATTCAGAACAAAAGCGAGTCCAAGGACAATGCTTCCCACACTTCTTCTTTGTTAGCAACGGAGGAGAGATCAAGGCGAGCACGACCCAAGTCTATGGGACCTGGTGAGCTCACTAAGGAGGACGATTTTGGATCATTTATGTATAAGAATCTCCACTTGTTGGAGCGAGCAAATCATGAGCTCATCCAAAAGATTCGGACCGAATTGGTGATGGCTGGTGGCGGACGTGAAGATCTGTGGCGGCGAACCCTAGTTGGGCGAACACGTGTGAACACAGTGTCTGACATGCCGGTCCGAAGCGCATTCAATGGCGCGCAATCGCCAGGTTCTCCGCAACCACTGGCTCCATCGCCTGCATCAAACTCGAGTTCCTCAAGTGCTCCGGCAGCAATGGAGCCAACACTCTCTATGTCACCAGTTACATTTAATTCCAGGAAGAAGTCGGCCGATTCTCTCGCGCGCCAGCTCGCTAAAGGCTCCATTCAGCAACCAGATTCAAGTTCGGCAATACCTGTTCGTTTACGTGCTTGTTCTCTCGGAGGCGTCGATCGTTCTTCCCTTCGTAATGAGATTATGAACCGCTCAAAGGCCCGCCAACACCGTTCAAGCTATGATGACGAATCTATCCTCAAACCACAGGACATAACGATGAACTCTAAACAGGCGAGCTTGCGCCGTGCTGCCACCATGGCGAAACGAACAAATAAACGCCCTCTTGACTGCCTAGTCGCGGATGACAATCCGATAAGCTGCAAGATTATGGAAACCATCCTTGGTAAGCTGGGGTGTCGCTGTGTTGTGGTACGGAATGGAGCAGAGGCGATCCGGTGTTCAATGGGTGATGTTAAATTTGATATCATTTTCATGGACATCCGAATGCCGATAATTGATGGCGAAACAGCGTCGCGCATGATAAAGTCCACGAATAACACCAACCGAACCACCCCCATTGTGGCGGTGACTGCCTACGAGCAGAATGAAAGGATCGCACGAGCCTTTGAGGATATACTTTTGAAGCCTGTGACGCGGCAGGACATTTTGCAGCGCCTAAAATACTACTGCTTCTACAGGGGACAGGGCGAGGAGGCGAAATAGCGTCTTTCAGAGTTGAACGGTCGAAACCAGGATTTCCACGCTCTAATCTTTTAATTAATTCTCAACTATTTTTTCCTTTTCAATTTTTATTATTTAGATTTTACGCACACATATATTTCTTATTTTTTTTTTAATGTTCTTTTATTTTTCTCTGGAAATACCTTGTAAAAATAGTATCCAGTGTTATTTTCTGTTTTGTGACTAGAGACATTGAATGTCTCCTTTTTTGACTATATCTTTTCTGGCAGCTAATATTATTTAGCATTTTCGATGCTCATATGGGCGGGCTAAAACAAATTTTCCTTCTGCTGACTATAATAAATATATATATTAATTTCGCAATTCTATAGGTGAATTGAGCATTTTGTTGAAGATAATATACACTGCAAAGAAGTAATAGAACATTTGAAAGACAAGCCTAATTTCAATCGACCATCATCTCCTGCTTCTCTCCCTCCTCCCCCTCCTCCTCTCCCTCTTCTCCCTCTTCCTCCTTGGCCTCTTTTTGGCGCATAAGAGCCTTTCTCAACGGGATGGTTTTTGGAATCACATCTATAGTACAAATTTAAGTAAAGCAGCCACAAAGTAATGTATATTTTTCGGTTTTACCAGAGAGAAATTCAAGTTGGTCTATTTTGCTGACGGCATTGGCTATTTCGACAGATATATAAATGAAGGATTTGAATTTTGAATCGATACTATCAAATGTTTTCATATATTACCTAAATCTTTATACTGGATAGTTTTCCTCTTGTCTGCAACTGCATAGTTAACCGCATTGTTAGCGAAGAATTCAATGAATAACTCCTACCCAATGCAATTATCATATAGAATCAAATTAGAATATGATTTTGTGGTCATGAACATTGTCGATTATCCAGCTCGAAAGAAAAGAGGGCAATCGATCCAGAATAATTTTACCGTTGCAATAGAAATCAAAAAAACCGCCTCATTACTACAGAGACCGACGTCTTTGTCCTCTTTTATGATGCGTTTTACGCGAGCGAGCGGTAGCTGGGAAGTGCCGGAATGTTTGGACATTTAAAATCGTGTTATTTTACTTAATAGTGACAGTCGCGTTCGTGTTAAATTTTTCAATACTAAGCCATCCTAGATATTTTTTAAGGGATCAGAGCTCTGCAAGTTAAATTTGCCACCACTATCACATGGTTTAGCTATTTATTTTGAAAATTGGCATAGCGCTCTAGTATTCTTTTTTAAATAAATACGCACCATATCCTAATAATATATATGTATCACTAATAATTATTATTTTATTCCAAAAACTGCGTAGATGGCATATGCGAAATATTATCTATTATCTATTTTATATCATAATACTTGCAAAGCCCTCGAATCGAAACTGATGTTATTTCAGTAAAAATGGTTGAATTTACTATCTCCATTTGACGCTATTCGGGACCAATTTCGATTTTGCTCGGCCAAGCATTATAAGAATTAAAACCCCTATTAGCTTCCACTCTTATTATTATTTGCTCTCGAATCGAATAAGATATAGAAATGTAAGTATGCATTCTCAATTGTAATATATTTTGTTGTGTTGTTATTTTGATGGAGTACCATGAGAAAGTTGGAGTATTTCGATGTTGATGCTTCTTAATCAATTTTTTCACCATTAACATATCCTTTACAGGGCCTCTAAACCTTATGATCCTCATCTCCCAAATTACGAGCCATCGCAGCCCAGTAGTAAAACGCAGCGTGTCCAGGAGCAGGTTTGTATATCTTCAATATATATACATTTTGTTTAATCTAAACACGTAAAACATCCTGCAAGGTGGCCGAAGTAGTGCAAATTATGCAAAATAATGTGAATAAAGTGATGGAGCGCGGCGAGCGACTGGATGATTTGCAAGGGAAAACCGAGGATTTGTCAAATACTGCGTCTCATTTTAGACGCGGAGCTAATCAAGTGCGAAAGCGTATGTGGTGGAAAGGTGGGTTATGGTTAAATCGTTACATCCTATTATTGACTAAATTTGAATGATAATATTAGACATGAAAATGCGCTTATTAATCATTGCGGCCGTCATTATTTTGCTCATTATTATTATCGGTAAGTTGCTTTTGCTGGGATATTCACTCTTCATATACTTACCATTTTTTCCTTTAGTCCCTATTGTCGTACATAAGTAATTCGCGTTTGAAACATATTAGAGTAATATATATAATATACATAAATCATTATATGTAACCCCTGAGATACCCTGGCAGAATCATAACAAACTACTACATCTATGAAATTACATTTAAATATCGAAAGCATAGATAGAGCAGCTCATGTCAAAGCATACAATAATATTGACTTTAGAAAAGTAAATTATTTATTTTTCCTTAGAGTCAATTTCAACATTTGAAGTAGAACTAAACATACATGGGCGTTAGAACACTCGAAATGATAAAGAGAGAATACATCAATAGCACACTCTTATTTTCAGCAGTGAAACTCAATAATCTAAAGGCCTGTATTCCATTAACCAAGACTGTAAATAAACCTTACCAACCAATATCGAAATAGACTCGATTTAACTGCGTATCAATAAATAGTTAACACAAAAATATGGCAATCAGTTGGCAATTACTATACAGGTTTAAAAAAACAGTGAAGTATGAATAGGCGAGTATATGTTAACAAGATCTAATGGAAGACTGCTATCTTAGATATATGTACTGCTGGCTCGTCATAGTGTGCCTTCGGAAGCTGAGGCTGCTCCAATAACAAAAGTGAAAGGAAGCCTATTCCCCATAAGATGATGCAAGTTCGAAAACACCATTGAATGCCCGCGACATATTCAAAGATAACTTGAGTTCGCAGCTCTGGAGCCAATCTATGGATTTCTCCCATATTGTTCTTGAGTTCCACGAGCGGAATAGGTAGGCTACTCGATCTAGACGCAAGCTGATTGTTAATGATAGTACCGCCAAGTGCAATGCCGATTGCCATGCCAACTATTTTATTGTATATATCAATGTTTGATTTGGCAAACCTTGTTTGCAATAATATCTACTCGCTCTGAAAAACAGTGTTACACCTATAGATACTGCAGTATCCTGAGCAGGCACAGAGATTTGTGCGATTAACAGGAGATTTTGGATATTCAATCCGAGCCCAAAAGATGGTATAATTGTGTATCCAATCTGCTCTGCTCGACTACTGTTCTGATCTAAAGTCGATAGCATTCCTGCTCCCACTACCATTGCAACGAAACCGACCCACATAAATATACGTGGACGCCCCGTTTTCGAGACAAAAAAACCTCCAATTATGCTGAAAGCTACTAGAGTTACCGAAGAGGGTATAAGCTGAGCGCCACTAGTTGTGGCATCTTCCGAGAGAACAACCTGAAAATATACTGGCATCTAAGTCGAAACTTGTTATGTTAATTGGGCTCATGTATATACTTATAGATATTTTCAAAGAGAGGCCTACATAGAAAAGGTAAAGCAAAAAACCCATGCCATAAATCAACGATACAAATGTGGCGATAGAGAAGTTACGGATACGAAAGAGTCGCAAAGGAATGATAGGATCAACAGCCAATTTGGCCTCCACGGGTAGGAAAACTAGAATAGCCGCGAAGCCTACTACCAATTGCACAATAATAGTAGGAGAACTCCATGCTAAATTATTTCCCCCGAGACTAAATGCCAAAAGTAAAAGAATAACAGCCACACTCAGAGTGAAGCTACCGATAAAGTCGATGCGCTTGATTTTTGATTTAAAGTCGCCCTTCACAGGAGGAAGATGAAGGACGGATACAACCATAGACAACGCAAGTGCTCCAATCAGCAAATTCACGTAGAATATCCACCGCCAAGTCGCTTTGTCTGCAATAACCCCTCCTAGAAAAGGGCCAGCGACACTTGCGACTGCCCACGCGGCTGCTATTAAACTCTGATACTTAACACGATCTCTAGGAGGGATTACATCTGTATAAAGAACCTTTGGCCAAAGATTCAAGAAAAATAGCCAGAAAATTGGCAGATTACCGGCGATTATGATCAGTGCTAGTGAAATCACTCCTCCTCCTCCAATTCCCTGAACAGCTCGGAAAGCAATCATCACTGCTATACTATTGGTGGTACCACATACAGCTGAAGCGCTCATGAATATTAGTTTAGCAAAAATGAACATAAGACGCCGACCGAAAATATCTAAATTATAAACAAGCCAATTGATAGATAAAATGAGATATTATCGACAAAATGTATCAACTACCAGAGAGCCGCCCGTATAGAGGTTGAAAGAGAGTCAAGGTAATTTGATAAGCTGTCCCTACCCATGAGATGAGGCTAAGTGCATTGAATCTGTGAGAAAAATAAATTATTAAATGAGTATAAGAAAAAGGAGAAGCATCACATACTCTGAAGCGAGTTTCGGTAAGGCGGTGCTAATAACGGTTTGATCGAGAGAACACAAAAACACAGAAATGCAAAGACTAATAAAGTATTTTAATTAGCATGTAGACTTTCAAAAATGATTGTCAAACTTAAGATTTTACCCAATAATAATGAAGAAAACATTTTTAAAGGGTAAATTCACTGATTGTTCGTCAATTCCATTAGCTAAGTTCTTTGTCGAATTCTTTTCCAAGTCAAAATTCTCCTGCATCTCGATTGCAGCCCTCTCGTGGTCATCATTTTTTATTTCAGACCTATTCATCTGGCCATCATTTGCTGATGTCAATGCTAAACTAGATTCTGGCATACCCTCGTGGTATTAATCATGAGCTTCAAAGCAGAATGTATCTTGACATAAATTGTATAACTAATACCACTTTCTATTATTATAAATGGGCGTACCAGTATTCAACCGCGAACCTGGACATATTAAGTTAATCCAAATCGGAAAATCTGATAACCATCTATCCTACGAGGATGCCTAAAAAATTAATCTAAATAATTTTCAAGCTTAAATTAATAAGCATGTGTCTAACTAGATCCTTATGAAAAACCTATTTGCCCTGAGGTTTCATTAAGAAAAATGTATTCCACAAGTAAAAAAAAATCGATTGTCTATTATTATTCAGCACATGAAAACCCGTATTAGCAATTTTAGAAGTGATTGAGTATCTAACAGTGAACTTAAGATTGCCATAGTTGAATGGCACTATGTAATATAATTCTCTCTACTTCCAGAAACAGGCGCTTATATATCTCTTTATTTACTTGAAGCTATAGCACAAGCAAGAATAGCAGAGAACCAAGGAAAGTAAACTATATATCCTGCAATGTTCGAGATAAAAACCACTAGATATAATGCCTAGATCTTTTAGAACAGTAATAGCAATAATTTCCATTTGCACTTGCATTTAACGTACGATACATCAATATCGCATTTGCAAATAGATACTTGCTATTACCAACCATATTTAAATCGCTACCTCTTTCCAGAGTAATATACTTATACTGTCTACTTGGAATAATATATTCTTTATATGACGCTTCAATGGTGAATTTTTTTTTTCGAACTTGCGGTTGAGCATAAATAAGTAAATTTAATAATTACGAATAAACATTTACTCAAGGAAATAGTCTGAAATTAAGTTGCCCTCAACCTGAAATTTTACAGGGTTAACGATTGCAAAGCAGTCATTTTCTTTACTATTTTATCAACCAAATGACTTCCTTATCGTACCGCCTGTTGGCACGCAACTTCCGTTCTCTTCGTTGCTACACACGCCCGCAATCGCTTGTCACTAGGTACTATTCATCAGCGAGCAAGGAGCAAGAGCAAATAACGCATTTTGGGTTCAAAAACATCCCTGAGAGTCAAAAGGAGGAATTAGGTAAGAATATATTATCGAGATGATTCATAATGTCTTCGGAGAATACTGATAATTTAAAAAAAAATAAATTCATAGTCGGTAAAGTGTTTGCTAATGTTGCCAACAAATATGATCTGATGAATGACGCGATGAGCTGTGGGATTCACCGTATATGGAAGGATCATTTCATTCGTGAATTGGCACCTGGCCCCGGTACGAAGTTGCTTGACGTTGCAGGTGGCACTGGAGATATTGCCATGCGCTTTTTAGATTATTGCCATTCAACACACGGAGATGACACGGCCCAGGTGAAGATTGTAGATATTAATCCCAATATGCTTGAGGTGGGCAAGCAACGTTTTGCCAATACCCGATATCATGGAAGTTTGTACTCTCTTTGCCAAAAACAGTTTTTTTTTAAATATTGAATACTAGTATCTTTTATAATCTAGCACCTCAGCTCGAGTTTCAAGTCGACAATGCTGAACAACTGAATATCCCCTCTGAGAGTGTGGATGCATATACGATTGCCTTCGGCATTCGCAACTGTACGCACATCGATCGAGTACTTCGTGAGGCGCACCGCGTCTTAAAGAAGGGAGGACGCTTCATGTGTTTGGAGTTTAGTCAAGTAAATAATCCCGCTTTAAGAATGTTATACGATGCCTATTCGTTCAACGTCATTCCTCAACTTGGAGGCATCCTCGCAAACGACAAGGAATCATATCAGTATCTGGTTGAATCAATAAGAAAATTCCCACCCCAACCTGAGTTTGCTCGAATGATAAGAGAGGCAGGGTTCACAACAATAGGAAAGGGATGGGAAGACCTCACTTTTGGTGTTGCAGCCATTCATACTGGCTTTAAGCTGTAAATGCACTCGCTTTATTTTTCCTTTAGAAAATCTGTTTGCTCTAGCGAATTCAGAAGATCCTTTTACTTTTTCTTTTTTTATAAATTGCTATATATGATAGATATATAACTCTATTCTTTCGAAAGGTATCGACCCATTAACAAAATTTTTCTATCTAATACTTCATTCCAAAAAAAAATGATTCGCACCACATACAAGATGTTTTCATGTGATATTATGCGAAGCAGTTATCGTAAATGCTAGCGACTTCTTTTCGGTGAATTACCGCAATACCTACTGCAGGTGCAGCAGAAGGCCCACGCCCAACGTAGTCAAGCTATTCAACAAGAGCTTTCATCATCCTATTCTCAAACGGGTTTACAAATTAATCGTATATACCTTGTAACCTGAGGGAAGGAGCTTCTCTAGTCGCGGTGCCATGAAAGTATATGCTCCACTGTTCTGAGATTCCTCTTGGCACCAGACAAATTCTTCGGCGTTTTGATATCGCTCAATTTCGGCAGCCAAGCCCTGAGCAGGGAATGGGCACAATTCCTAGAATCAAAATATAATGAATTGGGATGTGGGAATTAAAAGCAGTCTATTTATACCAATTTTACCTCAACTCGGACAAGGGCCACTTGATCTTCCATTCCCCGGGCCTGACGCTCTTTCACTAGGTCATAATAGAGTTTTCCAGATACAAACACAACCTTGCGAACACTGCATTTTGAAAAATAAAAATAATAAATTAGCTAGCGAGCCTAGCGAACTAATTATCTTAATGAATTACTTGAACGCGTTGATATTATCTCCAATGACAGGCTGGAAGGAAGTGCCTGGTGCCATGTCCTCAAGATTAGAAACTGCAACCTAAAATTCAGGCATCATAAAGAAGCTTTGGTTAAGATTGTACTATGAGAAGGACATTTAGTTTAAAATACCGGTGACCGTAGCAAGGCCTTGGGTGAAACAACAATCAGCGGTTTGCGGAAATCACGCTTCATCTGTAATAAACGCGCGTATATTTAATATTGCATCTTGAATGATAGTTATATATAGAGTACCTGACGGCGCAGAGCGTGGAAATACTGAGCAGGCGTGGTACAATTCACGACATGCATGTTTACATTGGCTCGACCAATATCCGAGGCATCGAATCGATCATTGCAGAGCTATAAATAAATTATGGGTCAATTTTGAAGGAGCTTGATTGGCGTAAGATTCCGTTACTTGTAGGAATCGCTCAACACGGCAGGACGAATGTTCAGGACCAGCACCATCATAACCATGGGGAAGAAGCATAACGATGCCAGATTGACGATTCCATTTAGCTATAGCAGCATCGGACTCGTTATAATTGAAAGAAGAGAAATTGGTAGAGGTTACTAAAGCTTACCTTCACTGCTTGAAATATAAGTATCAATTACAACCTGGGCGCCGTTGAAGAAATCTCCAAATTGAGCTTCCCAGATGCATAGTGTGTTGGGTGTCTCCCAAGACATTCCATATTCGAAGCTGAGCACCGCAAGCTCAGATAGATTGCTATTGGCGACCTGTTTCAACGAAAAGGGAAAAATTAATAAAGGCCGAGTTTATAGGTTTTCTAGCAATTACCTCCAAGGAGCCCTGGCCTTCTCCCAAGTTATTGTTCAAGGGTACTACAACTCTCTCAGTATCCTGACAGACCAGCATTGCATGTCGCTGAGAAAATGTGCCTCTTCCAACATCCTGACCGCTAATACGAACATTGTATCCCTCTTGCATCAAAGATCCGAAAGCCAAACTCTCCGCAGTCGCCCAATCTATGCGCTGGCCTTCAGCTATGCGAGATAACCTCGCCTGAACATGGTATTTCTGAAGTCGTGGATGAAGGGAGATATCTGAAGGAACTTGTACTGAAGCTTTGCCAACATGGACGAGTTGGTCAGTTGGCACACCCGTCTCAACCACTGATACTGTTTCTGATGGTATTCTCATGTCCTTCCATTTTCCACGAAGCTGTTCGGTTTCTGGCTGGAACGAGGCAGCCTTTTGGAGTTGATCATTTAATACATCAAAGTACTGTTGACGAAAGGCATTGACTTCATCCGTAGATGTAAGAACTCCTTCATTTAAGAGTTTTTCTTCATAAGCATTTGGAACGGATTTACGCGAGCGTATATTACGATACATAAGTGGCTGAGTATAAGCTGGTTCGTCAAGTTCATTATGGCCCCAGCGACGGTAGGTAATAAGATCAAGAATAACATCCTATCAAGGAGAGACAAAAATACTTTGGCAAATTAACCCAGGCCGTGAGCTTCAGCTATGGTAGTGCTTCTTCTCACCTTGCGGAATTTATCTCTATATTCAAATGCCAGAGAAATAGCGGATATAACATCTTCAGGGAAGTCTCCATTCACGTGAATCACAGGCGCGTTGATCATTTTTCCAACATCAGAGCAGTATACCGTAGAACGCGCGTTTTGTGCGGGGGTTGTATAGCCGAGCTGGTTGTTCACAACAATGTGCAAAGATCCGCCGGAGCTAAAGTGAGGAAGGTTTGATATTCCAAGTGACTCCATAACTACACCTTGTCCTGTAAATGACTGCAGAGCATCATGAATATCTCAAGTAAAAATGTTCACAGAGGAGCACTCTACTATTTACCGCATCACCATGGAGCTGTACACACATCACCTTGTCACCAAGCTCGCATTCTGTCTCAAATTTCATCATGTCCATCTGCTTAGCACGTGCCTTGCCCATGGCAACCGGGTTTACTGCCTGTCAATTAAAAAAAAAATTGAGAAACCATTAAAGTAAAATATTTACAAATCCATTTACCTCTAGATGGGAAGGATTAGGCAGCAGGGTAACCTTCACGGACTTTGAACCGTAGTTTAATTTTGGAGAATTTGCTACGACAGAAAGAAATTTTGGTAAGGAGAACTCTACTTCCAAAAGAACTAGAGATACTTACCAATATGTGATAAGACATCACCAGTCGCCCCTGCAGCGATCAGTTCCTCAGAAAATTCGGAATTACCCTTAACTTTATGGAAGAGGGCAGTGGGAGGATACTGTAAGAGGCCAGTAAGCAGATTGAGTCGACCACGGTGAGGCATGCAAAGAACAACTTCCCGAATACCGGCTAAAGAGTATGATATATGAATAAAAGTGTAGTTTACCAGGTATTTTGTGAATGGAATACATACATGAGCTTGAAAGAGCAAATAGTTGATCTAGAGCAACCATCATACTTTCCGCTCCTTCCAAACCGTAGCGCTTAACTTGTGTGAATTTCTTTGCCATAAAATGATCGAAGACCTAGCGAATGCAAGATTTAGAAGAGATCATTGAAATAGTGAGAGCAAAATGGCAGAGCTACCTCTGACTTGGTCAAAATCTCAAAAATTCGCTTCTTATCTTCGTGTGACAGCTGTCTCTTTTCAAATGACTCCACTCTGCGCGCAAACCATCTACGTTCACTTGCATTCTACCCGATAGGAGGGGGTCAGTGAGCAAGAGATAGAGTAAAAAAATTATTATAGATGAGTATTTACAGGAATATGCATAAATTCATAGGCAATTTTGCCGCAATAAGTCTTCTTCAGGTGTTCAACAATGGTCGATAGCGTTGCATCATTCCGCGATTCTTTGTTTTCCCTTGACTCGTTTACATGGAGAATGCCTGAGAGAATAATGTAAGCGATTTTGTTCACTTTAGGCGACTCCAGTGCTAGCAAGAAATCTACCTGCTAAATTATATGATTTATTCATATCCGTCAGGCCATATCTTGCTGGATCTAGGTCAGTGGCTTCTCTTCAGGTTTTTAGAAGAAAATTAAAGGTCAAGTTCAATGAAAAATACAAAAAAAAAATTTACTCGCGTTGCATAAGATCCAAAGGGTCAAGGTATGCCCCACGGTGGCCATAGGACCTGTAGGCAGATACTAATCTGACCAAATTAGAATTTTCGCTACGGTTTGCCAGTTCTTCTGGAGTATCTGTAGGTAGATTGAAATAATGTAAAATGGTACCAGGATTTAGAAAACTCGTAAATAGATTGAAGGTTTACAATCTGGAAGTGAAAACACTCTTGGGACACGATATCCGTATACCCCATCGTCGTGATAGTGACGGGCTAGTCCCAAAAGCGTAGGTATCCGCTTGGAAACCACATTCGGTCGAAAAGAGGGGCGGGATAAGTAAAGACGAGGAAGTCGGCTGATGTGTAGGATGGTCATAATAAAGGATATAATGAAGTCGCGCCCCGAAGTGTATAAAGTGCAAGTAAAAAGAGTTGTGAGAAAAAGTGTGAGAATTTTCTTGTTCAAATTTAGAGAAGAAACCCCGCAAGATCGGGTTGTATTCCGCATGACCCCAGTACCGGAGGTAGGCTTCGCTTTTTTTGCTTTTATACAAGCATTAGTCACAATCACTCGAAAACGGAAAAAAATCCAATTGCACTAAACATAAAGATGTCAGTGTAGAGACGAACTTTAATGAGGTGCATTATGACATTTTTTAAATCTAAATAATATATATTTCTTTTCCACATTTAATAAACTCTAACAAGAGTTTAAGGATGAATGCAAAGAAACAAGAGAATCCTTCAAAAAATGGAGCAATTTTCAGCCTTGGAATGCTTAGGGCTCCTCCTTGGGCACAATTAGATCCTTGTACGCTTTGATGTCTCCTGAGAATTTTTGAACACTTCCCTTGTCGCACACCCACAGCTCATTACAAACAGTGTTTATAAACCGTTCGTCGTGTGAAACAATAACAACACCGCCACCAAAGTTGCGTAGTGCATTCTGCAGAGCGTCGATCGAATCCATGTCCAAGTGATTAGTCGGCTAAATAAAAATTTGAAAAAAGAGCATGAGCACAACCATTTTTATACCAAACTGGCCTGAAAAGACTCACCTCATCCAAGATCAAGATATGAGGATTTTGCAAGCTCAGACACGCAAAAGCAACACGACTCTTCTGACCACCAGAAAGTTCGCGCATAGTTTGAAGACCCGTCTAAGAGGAAACGCTCATAAGATTTATACTTCTCCAATATCCATTAAAGCTGCCTTACCATCCCAGTAATGCCAAAGCTGCCTAAATGACGACGATATTCCTCTTCTGACTTTCCAGGCCAGTTGGTCGCCATAAAACCGACAGCAGATTGGGTGAGGTCGAGCTGGTCGATGTGATGTTGTGTGAAATATGCTACACGCAACCGACCATGGCGCTGCAACATGCCAGAAAGAGGCTCGAGCTGTCCGGTAAGCAACTTAAGCAGAGTACTTTTGCCGGCTCCGTTCGGGCCAACAACTGCAATACGGGAATCAAGCTGCATTCCAAAGTTAACTCCACGTAAAATGATAACATCCTTAGTGTAACCAAAGACGACTTCATCCATTTGTAAAACAGGGGGATTTAGTTGATCAGGATCGGGGAATCTGTATAAACATGAAGAAAGCTTAGTGTGATATAAGCAAATATGAACTAAAGATTTTATACCTAAACGTGACCACATTCTCATCTTCCGGTTTTTCTAGTATAGGTAATTTTTCTAATATTTTAATTTTACTCTGAGCCTGGGAAGCACGTGCAGCATTATATCTCCAGCGATCAATAAAGGCTTGCAAGTGTTGTCTATATTGCATTTGGTTTTCATATTCACGCAATTGGTTCTTACGTCGCTCTTCTTTGGTTGTATAAAATTGCGTAAAGTTCCCTTTGTAGTAATCCAAGCGCTCAGAGTGTTGGTGGAGGATGTCTGTAGCGACTTCGTCTAAGAATTCTAGATACATAATGTGGTGTAAATTATTTCCTTAGAGAGAATGTGAGTTATAAAGAAGTGAATACCTCTATCATGTGAAACAACCAATAGGGTATTTGGCCAGGTCTGAAGGTACTTTTCTAGCCACACTACCGCAGGAATCTAATGAAAAGATAATAATATTTAAGTTGAGGTGATCTGAATAAAAATAAACACTGAACCATACATCAAGCATGTTTGTCGGTTCATCAAGCAGAAGTAAATCAGGGCGACAGAAGAGCGCACGTGCTAGTGCAAGACGCATACGCCAACCTCCAGAAAAGTTCTTTGTTGGCCATTGCTGTTTCTCTGTCGAAAAACCAAGACCACTGAGAAGCGAAGCTGCCCTGTTTGAAGCAAAGAAAACTTTTCAGATATGAGTTGGAGGATATAGGTGAAAACATAAAAATACCTCGACTCGGCTTTATCTGCTTCTATTTCTTGTAATTTAGCGTATACTTCTCTCAGGCGTGTTCCGAGCTCTTCCTTCTTTCGCTCGTTAGCTTCCTTATTTTCTTCGTCCTTTGTGTTTTCCAGTTCACCCAATTGAGCCGATAAAGTATTCTCTTCTTTAAGCAAATGGTCACGGAGAACATCTGCTTTCAATACAGACTCCAAAGCAGGAGTATCATCCCCAACGATCTTATTAATATAGTTTGAAAAAGCGTTAGTATATACTAAAAATAATATCCAAGAGCTTCTTACCTCCTGTTCTACATGTAAAATACTAATATGTGGTGGGATGGCAATTTCTCTTCGTGAAATTGTGCGTAGCAACGTAGATTTTCCAACACCATTCTTTCCCACCAAACCGTAGCGTCTCCCGTTAGCAAGTGTGAGATTTGCACCTGTAAGAATACGTACACCAGCAAAAGAAATATCAAAGTTCTCGACCTTGATATCCTTGACTTTATCCTTTGTGGTAGTATAATCAAAAATAGGATTAACAGCACGGTACGCATCTTCAAAGCTCTGCTCTTTATCGTTAATTAAACGCGAGGCTTCATAATTTGAGCGCCGCTCTCGCTTTTCAAGCTTCTGCTTAATTTTCTGCTCCGCTTTCTCGAGCTTCTTTTTGTCAACTAGAGATTGAACGCGTTTTCCGCCTACCGATTCGAGATCAACAGAGCCAGCAAGGATCTTCGCAGCGGCATTTACACTGGACTGCGACATCATGTTAAGTGGTTGATCAAGTTTTACTAATCCATTCGCCCTTTTCGTCATATTACTCTGCAATTTCTGTGAAAACATTTCCGAAAGCTTGCTGCAAAGCTCGTTGATTCTCTCATCGTCTCCGCCCACTTCCAGAAGAATCGGGCGAACAAAATCAGCAATAGCATCTTCCTCATCCAATGCACCAGAGGTGTCGTCGAGATACCCAACGATGTAGTCAACTATGGCATCATCAGCATCGGGTACATAGCTGCGTACCAGAGTGGTGACTTCTTTAGTGTCCGGATGAGCAGGCATTATTATATATTCTTGACAAGGAACACTCTGGAGTTCACTAATCTTAATACTCTATTTTGCACGTCACAATTAATTAGCAGTCAGGGAATCGTAAACATTTAGGTGGGTATTTTTCTCAAGACAAAGCAGATATATATATCAAAGAGAAAGATGCTGTCTTCTTTGGTTAAGTGTAGCAGGATGGTGTCAAGCCAAGTGGCGAGCAAAGCTTACACACATGTTTTTAACAGCACACCTAGATCAAACCTACGCTTGATCTCAAATTTTGCTAATACTGCAAGAGATCAAAGTATTAAAAATGATCTAATATTCTTGTCGAAACCCGCTAATGGTAAGAAAAAAAACTGTCTTCGAGTTAATATTACTTGCTAAAAAGTCTCTTCTCATTGTTTATGTATCTTATAGCTTCACTTAATTCAATGTCATTAACCCATGTAAATAAGAACTTGACACCTAGCAATTTCCCTTCGATACTATTTCAAGGTATCACGTTAGTGAATCAGCATAAAAATACCCAACTCGTCGCGAAATTCCTCGACAGCTGTTCGATCCAACCAAACTCACAAAACATCAGAATGGAGGTCACGAGTGTACGCAGGAAACGACGACTAAAGATGAACAAACATAAATACCGAAAGCTGCGAAAGAGGACACGAGCATTGAGAAAGCGGTTGGGTAAATAAGCTCATAATGATAAGAGCTATTGGTATTATAGAAGAACTCCGCTCTATGGACTTGTGTGAATATAAAATAGCTATTATATTTAACTCTGGGGCTAATTGTGCTTTGGCTGAAGTTAAAGAAACTTATAATGCAAATGTTGCTATACGTGATTCCTATTATGTTAAAATATATAGAGGAAAACGAAACTGTAGTAATGATTTCGCTCAACGATTTACAACCTCTAGCTGATAACACTAGAAATAAAACTGTTGCATGCAAACTCTACAAAATATCTGATAGGCTAAACCAATATTACTCAAAATATATTTATTACTATCGAGATGAGATATGTGGACAACTCTCATTTTATATACAATACTGGCACATGAATACAATTATCAATACCACCACTCATAATATTGCAAAAGGAATATTATTGATTATAGCTGTAGAGTATATATGAGTTAAGATTGCTTGGGAGGCTGGTTAGCAGAAGGCTGTCCACCTTTTGGCACTGTAGGCTGTTGTTTAGCAAGCTGGTCTCTCAGCTGAGCAATCTTCTGTGCCTCCTGTAGAAATATAAAAGCCTAATTAATATACTTTTTTTTTTTCTAGCATCATTTGATGAATTACTTGCTGACGAATCCAAGCCTCTTCGTTAGCACGCTCGCGCTTTGCAAATGCATCCCCTGCTTGACGAATAGAACCATCCATGTCAAAAAATGGTATTAAGGATACGAGAACAATATAATGTGTTAAGCCATTCATAGATCCTTTTATATCCTCCGCCAAGCACTCTTACTATTGAGACTGCGCTACAAGTCACAAGAATAAAGTCACAAGAATGAAGTCACATTCGAGACATTAAAACTTACACGCTTTTCCAAAGTGAGTGATCCTACAATGACTGAAGAAAAGAAGCAGAAAGCAGATGCACAGCTGGATATACTCTCAAAATCACCCTACCCTGTCTGGGCATTGGCTGGTTTAAGTACGATAATCTTTTTTCTCCCTCCTTTAACGCAAGATTTGTAGAATTGAATTATTCGTACCTTACTTCTTATAATATTTTTCTCAGGTGCTTTGGCAACACCTTTGGCTGGAAAGGTACCCGGAATTCCATCCGCCATCCAAGGATTGGGCTTTGCAGGAATATTTGGGTTCTCTGGGTTAGGAACATTCATATCCATGCTATTTTATTTTAATACGTGCTGACACAAATCCAACATCCTTTTAAGTTATGTAACAAATACGGGCGATTATGAGAATGGGGCAGGCATCACTACTGGTAGGGTATTTTTATTAAATGTGAGACTCTAAAGTCTTTCTAATTTGAGATAATTTTAGCATGGTGTCTTGCGTGGAGTTTTCTTAATCTTCGTAGGGCCATCATCTCTTTTCGCCCAGCATCTTTGCTTCTTGGGGGAGCAGTTATGGCTAACACGGTTATTTACGGAAGACGGACGCTCATCGATAATGGCTATATACTGACTAGTTAGTCAATTTTATATAATTAATGCGCTGGGTTGGTACACGAATATCAATTCATTTTAATATTTATTTCAAAAACAGCCCCATGAATTCAATATCAAAACATATAATCTGGTAATAAAGCATTTACTATCATTGAATAAACAACTTATAACAAATAATAAAAAGTGTAGGCGTTTAACATGATACTCTAATTATAAGTGACACATACAAAAATATGGCTGAATATACTAGACGCCGATCGCTAGTGACAGACCGACCTTATGAGAATTCTCATTGAGTTTGTTGGAATCGATATTACCCGAAAGAGTCAATATGACATCTGGACGAAGCCTTTGTGAGTAACAAAGGCCGATTATACCATCGCTGTTTACTTTGGCCTATTTGTGAATGGTATGTAGTATTTTAATTAATGGTGATCATCAACCCTTCGTGATAAGACATGAGTTTACCTTGACAAATGCACTTGGATCCAAAATATATTTTGCTCCAACCTCCATCGACATAGTACCCTCCTTTGAAGTATCAAGCGTTGCTCGCCCAGCCACTGCCAATTCTTCATCCACTGAATGGTAATACGATGCACTGAAGTAGTTCATCTGTTGATTTGCATTTATCGACATCACGTACTGACGATAGCGCATGCCAGCCACAAAGGAGCAAGATCCTACGCTCCCATTATGAACGCCTTCTACACCAATGAATGCCCCTTCTTCGCGGCCGACTACGACGTCAGCAGAAAGCGTCTGTGATGTGATATCAAAGGCCGTGCGTGCATTTAGAGTAGATGGAAGGCGATAGGTGGCACCTATCTTGCCGCAGGCGCCATTTGATGGGTGAAGAGTAGCAAGCACATCAAGATCAATTGCAGAGAAGACTCCTCGAACATCAGCACGAGTGCTGATAGTATTATCTGTCTCCCAATCCTCGGTAACTGTAAGCCATCCTTTTGAATATTTAGTTGAAAGAATCCCTTGCATTCCATCCTTATCATTCTTTTTCGTTCCTTTAAGAGAGAAAATCTGTTGGAGAATAGTAAAGTTACTCGGAAAAGTATTTTAAACAATTCATAGAGGTGAACGTACAACACCATTTGGAGCCTTGGTGTTCACCGCGAGTTGAACTCCGCTTGCCAAAAAATCCTCGACTAATATGTCGTCTGCCTCCTTGGCGATATTGGCGAAAGAGCGCGGGACATCCTGCGACATATTCTTTTCGGATAATATGTTATGAAAAAAAAATGCTGTTAAATGTTGGTAATAGGTGTAATTCTGGCGATTACAGAAAATTGGTAAGGAACAAAGTCGAATGCTCAATTTAAAATAAAGAAACCATTTCGAATTTCTCTAGCCACCCCACCACAGAACGAGTCACGAGATAGGACACGGGATTTTAAATATGAATTTCCGTGACAGAGAATTGAATTGCAATCTCTGGCCGATATAATTTAGAAAATAAAAAAAATTATTATGTTCTATCAAAATTATGCAATCCAACCTATTATTCGCGAGTTCTAAGATTATAGATTGACAATTGCATACCATACTAAAGTATATTAGCCATATTTCTATTAAATTTCCTTCATGTTCTCGAACGGTGTTATGATTTTAGTGGAGCAATTACGTTATAAAACAATTTCATAAATAAATTATTATTAGATGGTTTCATCCCAAAGGATTAAGAAGTAAAAGAAAAGGTGTACATGGAGGAAATATAAATTTCACAAGCATTAAGGGTATTTTAGTATCAATTGCTATAAAATAAAATAATAGTACCTTTTGATTTTAAAGAGCGAATTGGAAAATACGAGAGCTGGAGAGGAAGCGGCGTACTACATTGTTCCCCTTCTCCTTCTTTTCGCTCTTTTTGGGGGCATCTGATAAATCTGCGACGCCCAAAGCATTGGCAAAAGCGAAGAAGATCTCAGTGTTATCCAGGACAGGGCGACCAAATAGCTCTGATCCTGGTCCTGATGCGAACACTGGGACGTCTTGCAGAGTGTGGACGGAATCTTCATGGTCTGCTGGTAGATCACCTTGGAGATTGATTCCATGTGGATCGTCATTTGGATTAGCAATGTAATTTTTAGCATTGGCTCCTTCACCCTTCACGGCGGGCGTGCGCATCTTAGCACTGAGTTGGTAGTCCTCGTGGTGGGATGGGAAATTGTTGGGGCCAGCTGCAAGGGTAAAGCGTGGAGTCCAGTTATCGGGGAATCCATCACCATTTGCGTCTACATAGTCTGGGAAACCGCTTTGCTGGTAGGTTCCAATTGCGCGACGCTTCAAGGCTTGTTGCTGCGAGTCGTCTGTGTCGGGCAGAGAGTTGAAGTATTTCGTGTCCACACTTCCGAAAACATCGAATGAGTGTGCGTGGTCAGCAGTTACAACGATAAGTGTGTTTTCCAACTCGCCATTGGCCTTCAACCAATTAATTGTGGCATTCACGGCAGCGTCGAGCTCCAAGGTGTCGGCAAGACCACGATCATAATCAAGAGGATGCATCATTTTATCGATTGATGCCGCCTCAATCATACAGAAGAACCCAGCGTCACCGCCGCGCTTCTTTAGCACTTCGAGGGCCTTGACGGACATTTCGGGCAAATTGGGCTGGTTCAACGCATCCTGGCCGTTGCCGCGCGGGTCAGATTTCTGACTCTTCAAATTGTCGGTGTACACGTTGCGATCAAGCCAAACGTTCATGTTTCCTTGATGGAAAATGCCAAGAAGGGGTTTGGAGTCCGTGTAGTTCGCAAGCTCATTCTTGTCGTAAACAACAGCATAGCCAAACTCGTTTTGATAAATGTCGTAATAGTTCTGTCCATTGAGAGACTTTCCACCGGTGTTATTATGGAAGTAGGCACCACCTCCTCCAAGGAACACATCGGCGCGAACGGGCTCCGAGAAGTTTGCAACCCCACGAATAAGCTGGTCGGTGATGATGGCCTTGTCGCTGCGACGACGGGTATGCGAGAAAACTGCCGCAGGAGTGGCATCTTGTACCTCGGCGGTTGTGACAATACCGATAGCAGGCTTACCTCCCTTGGTGGCTGGGCGACGGCGAAGCATTTCTGCGAGCAACTCCTGCTTCGGGTCGTCGAGCGAACTTGCAGAGGAGTCGGGATAAACTCCGAGAGCATTCACCGAAGTCTTATGGCCAGTATGATATGCACTTGCGGAGTTTGCAGAGTCGGTGATAAGAGAATCCAAGCTGTGGGTCATAACATGGCCCAAGCGCTCCATTTGGTCAATAGTGAGTAGGCGCTGGTATTTACCGCTAACACGAGGACGGGAAATCAAGCGGGCCGCAGTTAACGTGGCCGTGTTCATACCATCGCCGATGAAGAAAATAGCATTTTTAGCCTTTCGTGTTTCCACTGGGGCTTTAACCTCCCATTTGGCCTCTGTTGTTGTGTTCCCATTGTAGGTTACTCGCACAGTGTATGTACCTGGCTTTGGAAGGGAGACTTTGCGCCATACCCTCGAAGCCACATTAACATTGATAAGAGAGTTATTTCCATCCTGCGTGGCCCAGTAAGACGCCATATCCTAAAATAAGACGTATAGACAATTCAGTTAGCTTTAATCATTTCGCAAAGCATCGAGTTTTCGTACCTCAGCATAAGTGAAGTTCCACTGTTCAAGCGCGGGGGGTGGCACATTTAAGAACTGGCTAACTTCCTGAGCATTGCCATCCTCGGAGGAGATGGTCACGGAGAAATTGGTGTCTGGGGTACCTGCTGCCTGATTGGCACCGGCGCCTGGGGCGTGGACTTCAACTCGGAGATCAAAGTAGCCTCCAGGAACAAACGAAGATGCCGACGGAGGGAAGATGCACGCAAGATCAGGGCAGGCGCCCAATCGCGTAAACTGCTGGGCGCTTACTTTCAAAGCGCATAGGGCAAGGAGAGAAACTGAAATGACGCGCATATTAAGGGAATGTAGGAATAAGAGATGACGAAGGCGGACGTTACAGTATAGATTCAATAACTTATGGAAGGACGACTCCTGATCTCGAGCATTTAAGCGCGTAATTTTAATCGAGGTTTTCCAATTTTTATACCTCAACTTCATTTTCCCATCGAGCCAATCATGTTCCGAGATTGCCGCACATTTAATTATGCTCCGAACTTTATTTTTAATACGGCGCTGAGAGGGAATGGCAGATCGCCCCAACCGCACGTGTTGCGGTTGCGGACACAGGAGACGAGGAGAGATCGAAGCCGTGTGCGAGAACAAAATAACTCAAGAGCTAAGCAAACACAGCGGCTCTCCAGACCTAGCACGTCATCGAGTATCCCAAGGCCCTCGACGGTCTTGGCACGGCTAATATAAAGCCATCGGGGAAATGTGCCGCCGCTATCAGGGCTATCTCCTAGTAGCCAGCAGCCTGTGCGATCTCTCAGAGACGGTGGCCGAGGGGGAGGCGTGGGATTTCAGATGCCGAAACCCGCAGAAGCAAAGGCAGTTTAGGGTTGTACGCTGAGTTTCAGCGGGTTTATACGAGGAGAGATTTTACAATCGTAGGGTACGCTGAAGTGTAAACATTGCCTTATTGACGTGTTCCTGATGATACGGTTGGACGCTCACTTTGAGAAAACTTCTTCTGAATGTGCGCCCGAGCACAGAGTGGTGTTAGAAATGAGCACCAGTAGACAGAGAGGCCGCTTCTTGCCAAGATTGACGACAAGTACTACGGGGAAGAGGGAGCTCTTCCGGGCGTTTACAAGTGGATTCTGGACTTTATTGATCTAAAGGGATAAAGGAGCAAGAGAAATGATACAAGAAGAAATATTGTTATCATGAAACAGATATGTAGTATAAACAAAATATATAAATTAAAAAAAAAGTATATTACATCTACAAAGACCCACTTTGTGGGAATGGACTCACTAGCTGCCACTCCTCTCCATCTTCTGCATTGTCATCATCTTCTAACAACAGCTCGCCATATTCCTCCTCTTCTCCATTCTCTCCACGGGGAAAATAATTGTCGTGAAGTGTAACGGTCAGTCCATTGGCGCTTCCGGCACGCCGCAACGACATAACACGCACAAGTTGTTGAAAGTCGAGAGGAAATGATTGATTAGGTATATGATAGTAATTTGTTACATGGGAATTTCTATTTAGCAAAAGCATGTCACTTAGAAACCACTATGCTGATGCTGCGTGCTCAATGATTGGGATATTTACCTTCCCAACTTTGCTGACTGACAGCAAAGCAAGAGATTATGTAGCGTATTGGGGGCGCGGTTCACAGTTATTTCCACGCCCTGAGTATAGCAAAGGTAGGCGATGTCGTAATTAAGCATTGCCCATCCAACCATGAAAGACTGCGAATTCAAATCGTTAAGATATAGCGGGGTTTTGCTATAAAGTCATGAGGCTTCATCAGTATGTCCATCCAACTTGGAAAATGCCATTTCAGATTTAAACCTGGATGGTTTCCCAGCTAGTGCTGCCCGAGCATAGGATTTAGTCCCACGATTCACCACTTGAAAGGGGAGTTTCACTCCAAGATAATACGACAGCACATTTGTAAAGTGGATAACATGGCCAAGAGTAGCATTAAGTTCATGTCTTGGGAATTCTGCAAGGTACAGGATTGAGTGAGCAATTAGCTATTAAAGTAACCAGCTAACTATAAGAAATTACTAGTAAAGTCCCCTCGACTCGGAAGCCACATTCCTAAGATCTGGTATTCCATCGCCGCATCTCTACCGCGAACATCTTGCACTCGGCGAAGATCAAACAGTGACACTAATTTGGCGACGAGCTCTTGTCGCAAACCAACCGTCATCAGATGCACTTGACGCCACTTGGCCGTGAGAGGCCTAATATCTTGCTGCAATTCCTCTGATTCGAGCTCTTTCTCATATCGTTTACTCACATCAGAAAGTTCACGTCGGCGTACAATGAGCTGTGCGCGTAGTTCGTCCACCCGATCCCGTTCTAAATATTAGGGATATAGATTAGCATGTGATCAATGAATGTTCCCCCAAGTTGGTAATATATACCTCGTTCAATTTCCTTCTTTAGTCTACCAATCTCTTGCTCAATTGTGCGAACATTCTGATTGCGAGTATACATCTCCATCTTCTGCGCGCCAAGGTCCCGCAGAGGACCCTTGAGTGTATCATTGACCTTACTTGAGTATTTCTGTTTATCTGCTGATATGCGATCCATATCATTACGATGTTGACAGAGCCTACAACGTAATCTCTTGGTCAATCACTTATGTCTATTTAAAATCATTTAGTAGATTTTCTGAAAACTCTGATTACCTCTCACGAAGACATTGGGGACAATAGAGTTTCCGACGGACACTGTGACATATTCCACATTCCATCCGTCCTAACAAGTCGATGAAAGAAAAACTAACAAACAGTTGAATGGCCTGGCTACTAGGACAGACATTATTAAAAATGACCGTGGAGCTTGTAGCTCACGTGCTGCAACGAAAAAAATCATCGACGTAAGCAATTTAAAAATTGATAATATATTTCATGTAATATAATACAACAAAGCTCTATCTTGTATAAAGTAAATCAAATAAGTACTGAAAAAAAATCAGTGATTGCCATAGCCGTTTTCACTAGGGAGTTTAAAGAAGTCATTCTCTTTGAACTGAAGATATCCCTGTCGCTGCAGCGACTGTTTAGCCACATTTATATCCATGTGAATATCCTCAATCAGTGCGTCTAAAAGTAAATGGAAAGAAAAATGAAGGTCAGCAGTAATTCGTGAAGAGAAGCCTAAGAGATTGATATGCACCTAAAGATGTGTAGTTTTTCTCCGGGCGAATATACCCCAAGATTATGACTCGCAATTGTTCTCCGTAGAAATCACTCTCAAAAGAGTGGATCACATGTACTTCCTGGATATAAAAATCAAAGGGAGTGACAGTCATTGTTACTAAGAGCACATTGGATGGCAAGTATCAATACAATGTATTCATACCAAGGATTTTTTTTCGTTCTTGTAGTAGGGGTTCCAACCGATAGACATAACCATAGGATAGATCTCTGGGTTGCTGCCCACGCGTGCCCATCCGAAATAGATGCCAGTATCGAGTTCCCGTGAGAGGCTCTCGGTGGCATGTTCTGGAAGATTAGCTAATAGTGTTGATATTAAATCGGTTAAACAAGATGATTTACATGAAATAGTAGAGACAATATAAAAATCTCTCCTAAAATACCCCCATTTTTAAGGGAGAATCATCTAAACTCACCCGTCGGGATCCCTAGTTCTTTGCTGCCCCGTCCAAAACCTTTTACGACCTCTCCTTTGACTTTGATTGCAAATTCTGGCTCCTCCGGACCAGCGATAGGTGATCGTTGTGGGGACATATAAACTATATGTAATCTATTTCGAAATAAGAGCAGAGATTAAGAAAATAAAGAATAAAAAGAGAATAAGAGTTACAAAATAGAACAAAGAGTGAGATAGGAATACTGCAGCTTGTATAAGGTAAAATTTTTCAAGCCCCGATGTATTCAAGATTAGATTAATCATCCGAGTCACGCTTTTAAGAAATTCTGAGACATACTATATGATATGAAAAAAAGGGAGACATGCTGTTTGGCTCGCCAACATAGCATTAAAGGGGTGCGAATAAGTTGTTGAGGAATTGGATACCAACACATAAATGTGGGTGATAGTCACAAAGGATTATTTATTATGCTAGGGGGATTGCATAATCCCCAGATATCCTGCAAGCTCGAAGAGACGCAAAGCCTCTTGCAGCCCAAGAAAGTGACAATAAACCCACTCGACACTATGAATGCTTAAGCGACGAAGTGAACGGAGGATCGTACGATGGAGAATTAACATCAGTTTGAGTTTTAAGGTATAATGAAGTTTGCATTGTCCATTTGATATTCCAGCCTAACATATGACAAGTCGTTGAATAAAATACAATAAAATTATCTAAGTAGTACAATTGCACCAAAGAAGTCATGAAAAATAGTATAAAAAAGTAAGAGTGCCATCCTCCATAGAAAGAGTAACTGTTGCTATAAGATTAGAACCATTGGAAATTTCAGACGTGAGATAAGTTGAGAAAAAAAAAATATTACAGCTCATTTAGATATATTTAATTGTTAGTATACTCTATGCAACTATGCTTTTCTCGACGATCCCCAATTAATCAACTTCTTGAGACTTGATTCTAATTCATACTGTGAGTAGGTGCTGGACACTGTGCCATGCCGAAGGCCCAATGTGCTCCCAGCCAAATCATCCTGCGACTCGCGCAACAAAGCTTGATTTTCGTCATCCCCCAATTCGTCGGTGTCAAACCCGCGTGAATGCAGTAGGGGTGTTGTAGGTTTAGCTCGTGTCAAGGTGGAAGGGTCATCCTCGTCGTACCTCAAACCAGATTCTTCTTCATCTTTAGGTAAAGCCATCACTTTATCAAGCTTATTCTTGACAATTGTATCGACTAACCAAAACTGAATGATATTCATAATAAGTGGAAAGCTAGAACAAAAACATCATTGTTAGTATAAGAGGTGTTTAGTTCCCACAACAATAGCAGCGCTTACACTAGCATCACAAAGACTACTTGCAAACGGGTATTTCCCATTGTCCATGCCAACGCCCATCGCCCCACGTCTACTAAAAACGGACATATCCGGAATATGCCCAGTACGACCAGTTTCATCAGTATCAATGCCAGAATAAACATGAAAAGCTGTTTGCTCCAGCGATATATTTGATCCTGAAGTGGCGGTTCACCATAGTCACCAGAACGCAATTCCTCTATGCCAATACGCGTTACAAGTCGATTTAGACTTTGAATGATGCACCAAAGAATGAAAACTCCAATGGTTGTGTCGATAAGGATATTAAGAAAATACCTAAAGCAATAGGTCTTAGACTCGAGCATAATCAGAACCAGAGATAAATCATTCGAGCGATTCTTACCAAACACAAGGATTGGATCCTTCGCCCGAATTCTGGTCTCTTTTAATATAAGAGACGATAATGTTTAATGCATGGATGACTCCAGCACCGATAACCTGCTTGCTTACGTCGAATCCCCTTCATTTGTAGAAAAGATTAAATATTGTCGTTCTCTCTTTAAACAAAAAGATGCTACCATATTAACAAAGGTCTCTGTGGTTTCTCTTGCTGCCGCTTAAAAATTAGGGTAGAAAAAGCAAGGGATGCTAACAGCAACTGTATAATCACAGCAAATGAATCCATGAGCTTGCATCCTGCCTGCTCGTTATCGTCGCCATCGTCATTTAGCTGGTAATTTTCATATAATTTGGTAATAATAGGCTGATCCATACAAAAAAATTATAAAGTAAAACAAGATGAGAAGACATCACTTGGCGTCCTATTCACCGACGGCTTTACTACTCAAATGTCAAATTTTATCCCAGCCACACAATTTTTGCAGGCAAATTAAGGGCCAATCTTAAATAGATCGAATAAATATATTGGAAATAACAGCGGTGACCTTTGAAATTTTAGCAAGGCGGAGTATAAATATGTCGAAAATAGTCAGAAAATGAATAATTAAAATACAACGTTAAAGGGGATCCAAAATAGATAGGACAAGTTACATTAATGAATGAGATTCCATGCCTAGGCATCCAAAGCAAATGTAATATCCACATCTTGATAGTTAGCGCCATGATTATCCCCCGTTGCAAGCGCCGACAAGGCATGTTCCTTTCTTCGTTTCAGGTGAGCTAGAGTATTCTTAAAGTGTTTGATGACGAACTCTGAGATATTGCCCACCTCAATAAGCGACGACGAGCTAGGTGTCGGCAGAGAATTGGTTTGGTCTGATCCAAGATTGGTGAGATTCGTGTTGATAAGATCAATTAAACCGTTGAGATATTTAACGGTAATGACTTCATTGCCGCGCTGGAAGTAATAGATATAGCGATTGAGAATCTCAACAAAAAGTTCGGTGCTAGTGGCAGAATCCAGGCATGCGTCGGCGATTTTCAGAGCCTTTTGAAGGCTCTCTAGCACCCGTTTGTCATCGCGGAGAAGCGGCTAAAAAGCCAAATAGGCGCCATTAGGATGGGGGGAGAAGAAAAATTGATCGAAAAACCGCTATGCTTACCTCATCTACTTTTCCTTCCTCTTGCATACTATGCTCAGTAGCCCACGATAAGTGACTGCAAAGGTACACCGCACGGCATTGGTCTGGTTTTTTTAATAGTCTATTTCCATAGAGTGCTGCTTTGGTAGCAAGCGTGTCGTAATTCTCCGATCCAAAGCACCGCGTCGTTTGAAGTGAGCCGATAATCATAGTAATCGCTTGGAATTGGGCATGAGATTCAGAGATGGATTCTTCATAAATCGTAAATGCCTGTACGAAAAATTCGTATGCTATCTCCTCAAAACCCTTCTCATCCGCGGACTGAGCAGCTAACAAAAAAAGCCTGAGAGAGATATCTGGAGTGTCCACTTTGGTGTAAAGGGTTGAAATAATTTGGTGTAAGAATCGGAACAGGGTGGTACATTTTCGTTCGTTTGCTTCATCCCCTTGGTCAATTGGTTTATAGCGTCGAGCAAGCTTCATACCTGCAACAGTAAGTGCAGGATAGGTATAGCGGATGCGCTCGCCTCCCTCACTGAATTGGTTGCGGGCAATAGAGAGAAGTTTAAACTGTTGATCCACATCATCACTCTTCAACAAGTGGATCATTCGAGCTAGCCATCCCTGCTCCTCTGCACTATCCTCCAAATCGTATTCACCATGCATAAACTCACTGCCATCACCTGATTTTGGCGCATCTTTTTGATCACGCAATAGAACTCCACACAGTTCAAAAATGACTGTCGCATCCTCAGGGTCTTCAATAATAGTGGAGTTTTTCAAGATTGAAGTCACAACGGCGTGCGAAACTGTGCGACGAGTAAGGAAACTCTGGCGGGCAAGCAGCGGGGCATAGTTGGTGATGGAACGAAGGGTGAGCACAGAAGGGTAACGCTGTATCGGAGATAGGAGGAGGTTTTGTAAATTTTTCGTACTTTGAGGAGCGTTAATTTCTGGGCTTTCTGTAAAGTCGTTGAATTTTTCGAGCGCAAAACCGAACACTTGGTCGACATATGCGACCTCTTTTGGATAGCAGTTGATCGAGAGGTTAGTGAGAGAAACGAGCAGTGCGATAATATCTTCCAGGGTGAGATCTGGACGGGCCTAAATCAAGATATTTAGAGTGGATAAGTGAAACACTGAATAACCCATAATTACCTTTGTTAAAGCAACAATCTGTTCCCAAAAGACTCCAAACAAGTTTACACCCTCCGGAATTCCCCTAATTTTCTCTGATTCTTTTTTCGAATTCGCCTCGTTATCATCATTACTCGCGGTTTCAGATGGCTCACTATTGGGATTGCTCCCCTGAGCTACCTGCTGACAATCCTGATGTAAGATTTCACCATTGCCTTGTTCATTGCCCCCATTTTTATCGGCAGGAACATTGGGATCTTGGTTTAAAATTTTAGGCTCCTCGGTTTGCTCCGAATCTGCCTCTCGGGTAGCATAAGCTGCAAGTCGATCAATCAAAGCAGTAATTATCTGCCGAATATTGACCTTAGGATGAAGTTGGGCAACTGCAGAGAGAAGGGGGGCGAGGGTGCGAAGATGAAGATCATCGTGAAATACCTTAGAAAAAAAATCGGTCACACATGGTTTCGCAGTGTATAAACTAGTACCGGCTTACTTGAATTATTGCTTCTAGCAAATATTCCTGGGCGAGTGCATCTTTACATATGACTATCTGTTCTAAAATGCTAGGAAGAATTTTCTGAAAGCAAATGTATCAGGATTGTATAGTGTGTACACTAGCAACTTGTATGAATACTGACCTCCTTATATATCTTTAAGTCAACCCCTTCCAGCTGGCTTAACCGTACTAAATTCGTTCCCACCAAAATTCGTAGATCCCTACGTTCCATCTCACGCTTCTCTCGTTCCCGGGATGGACCTTGATGCTGAAGTCGTACCCAAAGTTTGTTCATTTCGGTGAAATTTGTCAAAATAAATTCGATAGAGTCGTTGAGATTGCCCTGTGGTCTATCAGCCGTAGATACGGTTAGTAACACAATAAATAAAATAACACTACGTATAATTTTTTCTGATTCTCACCCCTCATTATTTTCAGTCGGCAAATGATCTTTCGTCAACCCACTTAAATAATGACGCAAAAATAAACCTCGCGTTGGATGCATAACTCCGCGGCACATTTCTAACATATCTCTCAAAATCTCTTTTTTTGGCGCTCCATCCATTTCCAGGTATACGCATCCGACAGTTATCATCAAATATAGGCGTGGCACTATATTGCCTGCATATTGTACGAGTTCATACAAATCTGCAAGATGATGTCTCCCCGATGTGTGAGCATCGTGAAGGTAAGAAGCAAGATGCCGAAGCGCATCAAAAATAGCCATATCTTTTGAGATTATAAGAGAATTAATCACATAATGATCGGCATATATATATATCAAAAATGACTTACAAAGTTCATAGTAGCTCTTTGGATTAAGCGACGAAGTGCGAAGTTCGGCTAGCATGGTGGAGCAATGTTTAAGCCCATCCATAAGCCTATTATTTTCCTATTTGTTAAATCGTGACATAAAAAATAAAAATTGTAAATACATTTTGAAAATATGCTCAAAGACAGCAATGGTGCGCCAAGTTATGAAAATTTCATTAGTTCATACCAGGCATTTCTTCATTTGAAACGCTTGCACTCTGACTACGCTCAAGGCATCTTCGAGCAGCTTAACTTGATCCTCAGCCGCAGGCGGATTTAAAGCTGCCATATCAATACAAGTGGTTTGTAAATAACAAGAAGCAAATAAGGGAGTAAGAAGATATTAGGGACTAAGATGAATATAATATTCTATAACTGAGCGATATGAAACCGAATAGTTAGCTACACCCGCTCTTCCGCACAAGAGTCGCGTTAGTATTGGAAATACATCATATGTGGCTTGTGCCAATTAATTTCACATTAGATATTTTAAAATAGACCGGTCGAAGATTCCATTTTATATTATATGCAAGTCCTAGGAGTCCGGTAGTTGACAACAGATGGGATCATAAACTGGAAGTGCTCGCTCTACTATTGCATATTCTTCTCATAGAGTACTAATTTCTTAGACATATTTATCTTTTAATAGCTAAGTGTTTACTTCAATTCAACAATATTGAAGTATGCTAACCAATGTGTTTCGTTTAATCACGTAGACCAAGCGACTCACGGTCTATTGCAAATGTAGAATGGTCAAACACATTTATGGCAGGCGTTGGAAACTCGTCGCAACGTTCACCATTAATTCGCATCAATTATCGTAAGACTGCAATTACTTACTCTAGATCAAAATATAAAAAATAAATCCGGTATAAGTTTAACATCAACTGACGACGACATGCTGGCGATCTGTCGTTTCCTTTTTTTTTATGCAACCGTCAACGGTTGATCCCAATATCCAAAAGCCTGCCATATTTAGAAAGCTAATCTCGAGATTGCAAATATGACGAGCTAAAATTTTGAAATATATTGATTTCTCAGTTTGGACTGTAAAAAAGCACCAGTTTAGTTTCGAAAAAGGCTTAAAGACCTACAGTGTTCGCTTCCTATTTCTCTTGACATTTTCATCTAGGAAGACTATAAAATGATTCCTTCCTTTTTCTTTCCCGTTTTTTTCCTTTTGCTTCATTGTCATATGCACTCAGAGCACAAGTAGGATTTTACTTGAACCAAGACAGACATTGATCGAAAGTTACAGAGGCTCCATAAGCCTTTCAATATATTCAATCTACCCCCTATCTTTTCTTTATCTATCTATATACAATAATCTTATTGTAATCTTTGGCTGCATACAAATATTCAACGATGGCGTTGAAACCTTGGTTAGTAGCTACATTGATCGTATCGGTGATAAGGCTAGGGGACGCAGCATTCAGTAAGTGGCATTAGATATGAAATAGGAACATTATTATCCCTAATCTCTCATCTGCTCTTCCAATTCTCTGTAGTTCCATTGCACGGTAACGAGCATTTTACTGCCCAGAAATTGAACCCACGCTCAGACAATGGCCATCAACAAAGCCAAGAGATCTCACCCAACGATGTAATTCGCCCCTCCAACCACCGTGTTCATAATTCAATTGGCCCACGCGATGGTGGATTACTTAACGGTTTGCTCGGAGGCTTGTTAAATGGGAATGACAATAGCCCACAATCAAATCAGTACAGCCTCAAGTCAGGAGAAAACGGTGGGAGACGTAATGGAGGTTTGCTAAACAACCTTCTGGACGGAGTGCTTGGCGAGATCTTGGGAAGTGATCAGGGCGAAACCTATTCATACAACAAACCCTCACGTCATCGCCATAAACACAAGAATAAATCGAAGAAAAAGAAACACCATTCCTCGTCTCACAAGCATAAGAAGCATCACAAAAAGAAGCATGCACACAAGAAGAGAGATGTCCATTTAAAGAAGCGCGGTGTTGAGGATGGTGATACCTTTGGTGTAATCGAGGACGATTTTAATGAAATGGCTGACGAACTCGAGAAGGTATGTTTAATATTTTGTGATGAAAAACTATAGGAAAATTCGTTAAAATGGTTATCACATCCGTAGACTATGTATGAATCTTTCGGATTTTCGGTCTCAGATGAAGACGACGATGAGGACGACGATGAAGACGACGGTGAGGACGGCGATGACGATGCCGAAGATGACAACACCGATGACGAAGATGATGAAGATAACCAAGAAGAGGATGAATGTGATGAAGATGAAGATGACGAAGATGACGAGGGTGAAGGTGACGAGGATGAAGGTGACGAGGACGAAGGAGATGAAGGTGACGAGGACGAAGGAGATGAAGGTGACGAAGAAGATGAGGATGACGAAGGTGATGAGGAGGATGAAGGTGATGAGGAGGATGAGGAGAATGAGGGCGATGAAGGTGATGTGGAGGATGAGAGTAACGAGGGTGATGAGGCCGACAGTGGAGAAGAAGGCGATGAGGAGGGCGATGAATTAGGTGGTGAGGAAGGTGGTGACGAGGAGGGCGGTGAAGGCGATGAGGAAAACGACGAGGAAGGAGGCGAGGGAGGCGACGAGGAGGGCGGCGAGGAAGAAGGTGATGAGGGCGGCGAGGAAGGCAGCGAAGACGGTGATGAAATTGGCGGCGAGGAAGGTGGCGAGGAAGGTGGCGAGGAAGGTGGCGAGGAAGACGGCGAGGAAGGTGGTGAGCTAGGCGGTGAGGAAGGTGGAGAGGAAGGTGGAGAGGAGGGAAATGAAGAAGGCGACGAGCTAGGCGTGGAGGAGGGTGACGAAGGAAGCGGTGAAGAAGGTGGTGAGATAGGCGGCGAGGAAGGTGATGAGCTTGGCGGAGAGGAGGGTGATGAAGAGGGTGGTGAGATGGGTGGTGAGGAGGGAGGCGATGAAATAAGTGGAGAGGAGGGTAGTGGGGAGGAGACCGAGGAAGTGAGTGAGGAGGAAGGTGGGGATATTGGAGAAGAAGATGGGGGAGAAATTGACGGGGAAGAAGGAGAAAATGGAGTGGAGGAAATTGGGGGGGAGGAAGGGGAAGAAGAAGGGGAAGAGGAAGGAGGTGGGGAAGGAAGTGAGGAGAGTGGTGAAGAAGGCGAAGAGAGTGAGGAGGAGAGTGGTCAAGAAATTGGGGAAGAGAGCGGTGAGGAAGAGAGCGATGAAGTTAGCGAGGATGTCGGAGAAGAAAGCGGCGAAGAAAGCGGCGGAGAAGAGTTTGATGAGAATACTGAGGAAGACGTGGATACAAGCGGCGATGCTGAAGGAGAGCTACAAAACGAGAGTGGAGGGGAAGGGGAAGAATCATCCGAAGGAGAAAGTGGAGTTGAAGAAGTAAGCAATGAAACCGATGTTGAGGAGGACAGTGAACAGGGAGATGAGGAGGATAGCACCGAATCAGAGAGCAACGAAGAAGAGAGCAACGAAGAAGAGAGCAACGAAGAAGAGAACAATGAGGAAAGCAGCGAAGAAGAGGAATCCATCGAAGAGGGAGGAGAGCAAGGTGTAGAAGAGAATAGCGGGGGAGAGGAGAGTAACGAGGAAGAGGAAACCGTTGAAGAAGGAGTGGAGCAAGGCGTAGAGGAGAATAGCGGAGGAGAGGAGAGTAACGAGGAAGAGGAAAGCGTTGAGGAAGAAGTGGAGCAAGACATAGAGGAAAATAGCGGGTCAGAAGAAAGCACCGAGGAGAGTAGTGAGGAGGAGAGTAATGAAGAGGAAGAAACTTTCGAGGAAGATGGTGGCCAGCAAGTAGAAGAGAACAGCGGAGGCGAGGAGAGTAGTGAGACCGAAGGAACTGTTGAAGAAGGAGGGGGAGAAGTGCAAGAAGTTAGCGAGAGCAGTGGAGAAGTGCAAGATGAGAATGGGGAGTACCAAGAGTGGGAGGAGAATTATGGTGAAGAAGAGACCTATGAAGAAGGAGAAAGCAGCGATGAATATGAGACTCACGAAGAGAGCCATGAAGAAGGGTACAGCGAAAACAGTGAGGAGAGTGGCAGTAGCGAAGGTATTGACGAGGTGGAAAATGGGCAAGAGAGCGTATCACAGTGTAACGATACTAAGATAGCTGCCCAAAAATATCCTTCAAGTAACCGCATCACTCCTGGGTCTACGCTCTCCCGCCCACTCAACGTGACCTTCGCATCCGCGAGCTTCCCGAAACCTGTCCGTGAAAATCCAGGCAACATCAATCCACCACTTGAAAATGGTCTCCCACCAATGCCTACCTGTGTGGTTCAACAAGTGATGGCCAGCAATGCGCAACCACGCCCTAGTAGCGCTTTTGTTGCAAGAAGTTCTGCAGGATATCTCCAATACGCTGCGTACAACCAAAAGGGAGATCGTCTACTGGACTTTAGCGGTGTCGGATACTATGGCGGTGCAGAAGTCCCTTCCACAATGCCTGTAATTGCAAGACTCACTCCTTCTGGCGGAGACGACTCTCACTTCATCCAGCAGGCAATTGTTAATGCTTCCCGGGCCCCCGTTGTAAACGGATATCGTGGTGCAGTCCAACTTGAAGCCGGCACCTTCATTATGCGTAAACCAATACGTATTGCGAACAGTGGCATTGTATTGCAAGGGGTACCCGGAAAAACGCGCGTTCTTGCCAAAGTGGACCCCAGGGTAAATCAGGAGCTTATCCTCATCAAGGGGCGAGGGCCAAACAAGAAAGATGAATTCGCGCGTCGTAAAGTGGTCGATTCGTACGTCCCAGTTGGATCCTATCTACTTACCCTGGAACACGTTGGTGACCTGAAAGTTGGAGATACAATTGTAGTGGGGCGGGTTGGCAACCAGCAGTGGATTAAAGCTCTAGAGATGGACGTGAGTAAACTATTGATTTGAATCTATTTTTTAAATATTGATTTCTTCGAAATTAATAGATTTATCCAAATGTCTGGAGATCCTCATCGGATGCCCGCGCATATAGAAATGTTGTTGCCGTTGACCCCTTGAAGAAAACCATCGTTATCGATAAGTGAGTAGGCTTTTCGATTGAAAAATCAGCTCTAAATAAGCGCTCGATATTTCTGGAGATACACTCTTCGAATACTAATGTTCTTGTGTATTGTTTTTTTCTATTAGCCCTATGCCCATTTCAATAGACAAGCAATGGGTAAGAAATATACATATAAAAATATTTTCGTTGCGATGCTAAATACAACTTTCATATAGGGAGGAGGTTGGGTTGCGAAGTATACTAATAGGCGCATCAAGCATGTAGGAGTCCAGAACATCCTCTTTGAGTGTCCTTTCAACCGTGGTCGTTCTGTAAAGGATATTAGAGTACCTGAAGTACGCGACGGTGACTACCGCTTTGCACCCGAAATGTTACAGAATTTCGTATTTACTGTGGATGGCGCCGAGCATTCTTGGGTGCGAAATGTAGTTGGCGAATATTTCCACAACTTCATCCATGTAGCAGAAGGCAGCAAATCAGTCACAGTCGATGTAAGTATATTGTGAATATCTTGTGTTCGTTATGGCTCATTCTCAATTTTCTTTTTCTTTTATCTTTGGTAGAATTGCGATCATCGCTATCCGGTTAAATTCTTGAGCGGCCATAATTCGTTTAAGGTTGGTGGACAACTCGTGTTGGTGAAAAATTCCAGAAGCGAGTCCAACTTCCACAATTTCCTTGTATCTGGCTATGTTATGGGACCCAATGTTTTCACCAACTGCACTGTCTACAATACCCCTACGGATCACGAGAGCAATATGGGACCGCATATGCACTTTTCAACAGGTGTATTGATGGAGAGTAAGTGGAGAGAGTACAATAGTGAAGTACCAGGATATCGATTGATTTTCTTTCTATTTTGCAAATAGATATCAAGACGGATGGCAATATCGAGATGATGGAGGCAGCAGCGTTTGGCTCCGGCCACGGTTGGCAAGCAGGCAACTCTGTTATCTGGAATAGCGAAGCTAACAAGGTTCTAGTGCAATCTCCACCGACATCAGCCAACTTTGAAATCGGTACAATTGTGAAGGCGGGGAACTCCAAAATTAGGAGTAAAGCACATGTTGATGTTGGTATTGTTGAAATGCGTGGGGTCCATGTCCAACCATGGAGTTTGTATAATGCTCAAATGGCTGATAAGCAGTTAAGAGCGGGATTATGTAAGATATAAAGCCGGAGCCATTGTGTTATATGTAAAAGGAAATTCGTTTTTCCCGTTTAAAATAATTTCACGTAAATTATTACTTCTAACTATAATAGGTTGTCTATCTATTTTTTTGTCTATCTATTTTTTCTTTTTTTTTTGTTTACTATATCCATTATACTTTCCTTATAATGTTATTAAGTCTACATCTGTTGTCATTCAATGCAGTAGTCATTTAATTATTCCTTACTATGTTTATTTTTGGGATCTTATTTCTCCTCGTGAATGTCTGCAATAAATTTGTAAAAAAAATCCTTAATCAGCCAGGGTTTTGTTAAACAGAATAGACCCTTCCCCACAAAAGATGCATTTTGTTTTATTCATTGCTAAAGGCTTAAGAAAATCCGATAAAGTTTCCTTGCGTTTTCATTTTTACATTACTCATGACAAAGTGTTTTTCTTGATTTATCCACGGTGTATCGATTCAACTGGGCGTATCTCCTGTTTGATTTGATACAAATTAGCTCGGCCATCGAAAAATTATTCGGGGCTTATCTTAAATGCAACGAGGCTTATTTGGTGGCCACATAACTCTGACTTATAACCCCCCAGATTACCCCTCCTCATTGCTTTGTGATCGTTATCTCTCACCTTGTCTTCAAATCTCAGCATGGGATTAAGTAAATGTCATCTTTCATCAATTTAGACATCACGCTACTAAAACTCAATCTTTGTGTTTGAATTCAAAAATTATATTTTCCATCTAGATAATATAGTTGCTGGAGCAGTAGTTGCTGCAGCGGCTGCTATGTATGCCGACAGCAAATTCTTCTTAAGGGAAGATTTGAAACATATATCTACTATTATTGGCGTACCGAAGCAGTGAGTCTCTATACCTAATGGCTCCGAATATGCCTGGCTAATGTTTTAACTCTAATATCAGTATAGAAAAAATGAATAAAGAAGGCAAGATGAACATATCCAACCTGTTTATCGATAGAGCACGAGATAACATGAATAAGCCGTATCTTTTTTTCGAGGACCAGATACTGACTTATGGGGAAATTGACAAAAGTAGAATTTAAACGTTCTATTATATGCTTATAAGGGCACTTAGCTTTGAGTCAAATAATTAGGATCCAATCAGTTGGGACATTTCTTGTTGTCAAGAGGCGTGAAGCGAAATGGTAGGTTACTCTCTTTTCTCGAAAGTAGCTAATTTCTTTCTTGGCTCAATGATTGCAATTATTTTTCGATATTAGATATCGTTGCTATATTTCTGCAAAATAGCCCAGAGTTTATCATATCTTGGATAGCCATCAATAAAATTGGAGCAGTAGCCGCATTCATAAACAACCAACTTACTTCCTCTCCTTTAATTCACTGTTTACGCGTGTCTAACGCTCGCGTTCTTCTAATTGACCCAGAGATTAGTGGAGGTGTGCTTGATCAATTGGCAGTGATTAGAGAGCTGGGTATGGAGATATGGTCAATTGGAGAGCAGGAGCTAGGATTTTGTGGTGCCGTGAACAGAACTCTGCTAGCAACATTTAGTGAAGAGACGACGCCAGAAGAATTGCGAATGCATGCGAAACCCCTGGACAAGGCGATACTAATATATACAAGCGGAACGACTGGATTTCCTAAAGTTTGTCTCTCGATTTAGTTACTTTACATTCATCTGAAGACAAGTATGCTCAATATTGTTGCTATTTGATAGCCGGCTGTCAACTATTTCTCTCGTATACAGTGTAGGTGGATCTCAACTCATACTTGTGTAACGTTCGTATTGTTCTGATATACCTCTGTAATATAGTGACCACCTACGTCTGGACTAAACTCTACGGTCTCAGTCCATCGGATCGAGTTTACTGCTGTTTGCCTCTCTATCATAGTTCAGCAGGCAAATATCAATTTATATTCCGATGGTAGATTATACTATACGCCTAATAGTTAAATTAATACGAATTAGCGATACTTGGTGCAGCAACTTCCTGGCTCTCCGGCTCTAGCTTCGTACTTGCCAAACGATTTTCTGCTAGGAATTTCTGGAACGACATCCGAAAGCACGATGCAACAGTGATAATGTATATTGGAGAGATTTTGCGATATGTCCTCGCTCAGCCCCCTTCGCCTCTGGACCGTGCGCATAGAGTTCGGCTGGCGTATGGAAATGGCCTTCAGGCAGGAGTTTGGAAAAAGTTGCGACAACGTTATGGAGTCCCAGTGATAGGTGAATTCTTCACCTCTACCGAAGGTGTGTCAGCACTTTTTAATACAAATAGAGGCGAAATTGGCATTGGGGCAGCTGGGCACCGTGGATTGCTGATGCAGTATATGCCACCCAGGGCCTATATAATTAAATTGGATCCGGAAACAGAGGAGCCGCTCAGAGATAAACAAGGGCTATGTGTAGTGGCAGAAACAGGAGAGACTGGAGAATTGGTAGTGGAGATAATTGAAAATCAATTCAATCGTTTTGCTGGATACTATAATAACAAGGAAGAAACTAATAAGAAGCTAGTACAAAACGTGAGAAAAAAGGGTGATCGGTAAACATACATTTTATTTTTCTAATCGATTAAAGCCCCATTGTAAGTCCTGACCTTTCTATAGTTTTTTCCGGTTTGGTGATCTTATGAAAAAGGACAAGGATGGATTTTACTGGTTTGTTGATCGTATTGGGGACACGTATCGCTGGAAGTCTGAAAACGTTAGCACTGCAGAAGTTGCCTCTATCGTATCAGAATATCCTGGTATAGATGACCTCATTATTTGTGGAGTGAAGGTTCCGGGCCATGAGGGCCGGGCAGGACTAGCCGGAATCGTGCCTGGGCCTAATTTCGATATAAAAGGACTCGCCCCATTCCTCAAAGCTAAATTGCAATCATATGCAATACCGGTGTTCGTACGCATTGTAGAGAGCTTAGAATTGACAGGCACCTATAAACTTAAGAAGCTCGAACTGCAGCGGATCGGCATTACCCCTCAAACGGCGGGTAAGGACGATCATATTTATTGGCTGTGCCAGGGAGAATACCGGCCTTTTGGAAAAGTTGAATATGAACGCTTAATAGGTGGAAATGTTAAACTCTAATTTATTTGTCCTAGCGACATTCTTTATTTGTACTCTATACTACCATCGATAAATATTAACCAAGATCCTATTAGAATACTATATCTATTTAAGTTTTGGAATAAACTATTGATAGAAGTCGAGATAACGAAGTTGAGAAAAAAAAAAGATGTCGGCACCTACCTTCTATTTAGGCAGCTGCATTCGACCATTTAACAGTCCCAGTGATTGAATAGAAGGCCTTACAATTGCTGGGGCTGTTGCTTCGTGCTTAATTTTCATGTTCAATTTCAAAATATCGAAAAAGCAAAATTGTAGATGCTGGCGGGTAACAATTCAGTGCCTTGAATTCTTGAGACATATTTCGAAAAACAGGTATGGAAGCAGCTAAAATAAGTTTTTGGAGGGAATGGATTTGTCATCGGTTCATATTTAAACCAAACAATAAATCTATCCGGAATAGCAATTTATTAGAGAGGAAAAAATCATGTGTTATTTCCCTTCTGTCTATATGGATTATGTCGGGATGACGAGCTGTCAAACTTCTGATAAATAAAGAGAGATTCGTATTGTAAGTAAAATAAATGAGGGGACTCTTAGTATCCATGCTTACTTTGAAAACATGAGATCGGCCACTGTGGTCACCCAGTGACGTTGATGGTATCGACGTGGTAGAGGGTAGTGGAGGGGATGTTGTCCAGAGACATAATTTGGCGTCTTCTGCCCCGGAGATTAAGAAGTTACTCTGTATGAATTATGAAAAAATTAAAGTAAATACGGGAAAAAAATGATGGATAATTTATATGTAATATTACGGATGGACTCCAGTGTATGCTCCGAACAACTTCGCTATGTCCTCCAGCCAATACTTGGCATAGCTGAAGCTCTCCAACATTGACATGCAGCATATTGATATCCCCCCTAAGTAAAGGGCTTAGTCTCTCGATTAACATATCTAACTAATACAGTGACACCTACTGATTTGAACCACCGAGTAAATATAGACGCTGACCAGAATTGTCGTAGTGGCAGTCGATTACATAGTCTAGTTGCATAACGCCTGGCGAGGATGTTTTTCGCACATCGCCGAAATCAAAAATGCACTCAGACTAGAAAATGAAGATAAAGTCAGCACAAACTGGTTAGAAATCGATCCTAGTGAAAATTAACTAACTGTCTCTGCATGCCATAGGGAGAGTGTTTCGATATGTGTCAGACAGTATACGTATTCACTATTGGGACCGAAAAAGTTTGCACGATGAACTGATGAGCCAGAGTTAATCACCGCAGTGACTGCCTCATCTTCATCGAACTGTGTGACATCGTATAGAGAAACAAGACCATCCGTTGAACCCGTCAGGAGCTGCATAGGATTAGTTGGGTGGAAGTGGAGGAGAGTTATATCGTCGCAATGGGTTTCTACAAACTGGGACATAAACTGGCTATTTCGAGCATCCCTGTTGAATACGAACGAGTGTAAAAAACCATATAAAACTCAAAATACTAGGAGGTTCATTTACCAGAAGAGCACTTTAGCATCTTCTTCGACTAGTTCTGTACCCGCTGCTAGGAGAGTTTCGGAACTATTGACATCAATGCAGAGGATGGGCTCACGTTGAGGAGCTATTGGAGGGGATAGGTTAGGCCATTCGCGCCCTTCAATCAATCTTTATCTCGCGATATGTAACGCATACCTTGGAAGAGTTGCGCAGGAGTAGTACATTCTGTTCTCAGATCCCACATGGCCACCGTTCCATCCTTCGAACCAGAAAGCAAAAACTGGTCTTTATACACTCGTATCTGGCTGACATTGTCTTTGTGGAAATCAAGAGTACGCACGATACTCAATTTTTCGGGATTGTAGAGTTTAATTTGGTGGTTGCTAGCTGATACAATAGCATTTCCGGCGCCGAATGTCACATCGAAAATATAGGTGTCTCCAAGAGAGAATAGGGTTGAGTGGTGGAGATAGTGGGGTGGAATTAATGTCGGCGCCTGTCCAAGTATCGTCATATTTGTCGAAGCATTATGAATTAGGTTGTCAATCCCTTATAGCTTATTCTTGTTTAGTTGTGGCTTGCGAAGTAATACCGGCACCTGATTCATTTTGCTCTAATATAGTGATCAAATTCACGGATTTTTCTTGGTATATTTTTTCTAGTTCTACACCATTTTTCACTTTTTTTATACATTTATTATCTTTAACCAAGTTAGCACATATTCTACGCTTTTTCTGATTTGTACTTAATTACTTCTTCGATTGAGACCAGCGACTCCCATTTCTATTTATAATAATGTCATTTAACGATCTAGAGCGTGGCCTAGGATCTGGGCCAAATCGTGACGGTGGTCGCCAAATTGGCGTTTCTGCCCTTATAGGTACACATCCATTTTTCTGAACTATCGAGGAGCTTAGACATGCTCTGTTAATTTGAAGATTAGAAATTGTGCTAATACACGAATTCTTTCTAAATAATTCTCCGGCTGTATTTTTATAGATGATGATGACAAAGAATACAGACTTTTGAGTCGCCGCATATCACAACAGGTCATTAACATCAATGGCAATGTTGCCTCTATTAATCGTTTAATCGGATACCTTGGAACTCGTAAAGACACTGAAGACACAAGGACGAAACTGTAATCATAAAAGAGCCCCTCCATTTTATCTCCTATTGAATACTGATGAATATTCGTTCATAACAGACACGATTTAACTGAAGCGACACGAGATTTAATTAAGACTACAACCGAGTCGTTAAAAACACTTACGCATTTTCCCTGCAATGATGCTAATAAAACGGTAAAATTAAAATTTATATCTCTATACGCACTCCCTATTCATCCTCTACTCTTTCTTAGCGCCAGCGCAAGTTAGAGCAACAGAAGCTCTCTAAGGAGTTCCAGAGTGTAATGCAAGAATTCCAACGCGCACAGCGTGTGTCAGCTGAAAAACAGCGCGAATCTGTCGATCGGGCTAAAGCTCTTAATATTCGCAACGATGCGTATCTGGATGATGAAGATATAAGTCCTGAAGAGCAACCATTAATGGGTGGAGATGCTCAGCGTCAAATGCAGTTACAGGCGCTTGACAACGAAGTCGAATATAACGAGTCATTAATAGCGGAACGAGAAACGGAAATTCGTGAGATTGAGCAAGGAATCACTGAGCTGAATGAGATATTTAGAGACCTGGGAACTCTAGTGAACGAGCAACAATCAATGCTAGGTAACCTCTCAAATACTTGTATATTGCATTTATATATATATAATAGTATTATCCATAAATATTTTTAGACAACATTGAAAGCAATGTACAAAATATCTCCGTCAATGTTCGCTCTGCGGCCGATGAGCTAGGTCACGCCAGTAGATATCAACGAAGGGCTCGTAACCGCATGTGCTGTATTCTACTCATATTAGTCGTCATTGCATGCATTGTCAGCTTGGGTGTACTTGCTGGAAAATAATGCTGATGAGATGATTGAATCGCTCAACCTTTATGTTTTACACCTTGTTCTCTCCGCTTGTTTCCCGTCTCCGAAACTAGATGTGCGTTTTTCTTCTTTTCTTTAAATAATAAAATGTATTCCCCCCTTCCCTCCCCTCCCCCCTTTTTCCATCTCTTACTCTCTA